>NC_079909.1:10779537-11059537 GCF_024868665.1 Triplophysa rosa | reverse complement strand
TATAATGAAATATAATTTTTATCTTCGGACAAGTAATTTTTGTATTCGGACAAGTGAATGACAAATTTGACTTGAATGACAACCACATGACAATGCTTAATGTCAAGCCCTGCTAAGTGTCTTGAAGAATAATCTCGGCAGATGTAACTGTTATTAATGTGCGTATGCAGCATTACTTACGATACTACGATACTACAGTTAAAAAAACAGAGCATAAAAGTTACAGCATCACAATGCATGCTACTGTTGCACATGTACACCGTGCAACCATAATGGAGATACGAGGTTTCAGAAGGACAGCAATATCGATAGCGCTAGTGTATCAAAATATCAGATCTGTTCACTATTTACTTTCATACAAAGAGGTTCAATTCTTATAGACACTTGAGTTGTTGACACCTAAAAGGCATTTCATTTTTCCGATTCTGAGCCCATTCATCTTTCCCCAATAGACATCTGCTTAGTTCTCTTACATCTTTAATTTCCCATGTGTTCTTCTCAATGTCAAGCACATACTTGTGAAATAACACAAAATTCGATGGATTATGTACAAGTGGCAGCATTTAGAAGGCCATTAACATTTTCATGACTGTTTTCCTGAGACCCTTGATCAGCAACAGTCAAATGGATGACCAAGAAACACCCAAAGATGAGGGAAAAATCCCAGACAAATGCACGAGCAAAATGAGACGAATTATCCTCATCATGTTCTCCCAGTTTTAATGAAACGTTCTCCACAGCTCGGTGGAAACCACCGTCATTTAAAATCCATTACCAGAGAGAGTCGGGGAGGTAGCTGCCATTATACCAACATTAATTGCACCATATCGTCATTTCTCTTGTAACCTTTGACCTTTAACATGTCCACTTGAAACTCTGGCCTCTGTCACCGTTGTGCCCGAGCCAAGTGACGTACAGCCATTTTGGTCATAAATTAACTTTTTATTCGCGACCATTATTTCCTAAGCTCTGATAGAACAGCCGTCCACACACTGCTATATCAAGTTTTCATCGAAGCTCAGGGACACAGACAGGTCAAAGCAGACAGAAATAGTAGCCAGCATAGGGTCACCGTTAATAAAATATCTCCTCTCTCATTTACTCTCCCCTCGCAGTTTAGATCTAATTTACTCTATTCGACACATGCTGCTGAGTCGACTGAATTCACTTGCTTTCTATCCCAGCTCTCCTCACTCCTCTTGGCCCAGTTCACTGCCACACACACACAGCCACACCAAAATATCGAATTAAGGCGTCGCCATGCATCACAGACCGCTTTGAGAGCTAGACACACACACACGAAAACACACACTGCCACACTTCATCAGATGACCACAGCGCTGTGAAGGGCAACCAAAAGAAAGAGAGATAGAGAAGTCGATCCAAATCTACACAGGCATCTCTTTGGGTAAAGAAGTGTGAAATATTAAATAAATGAGCGTGATCCCAGGCCAGCAACAAACAAACACGCTGTAATTATACAGCGACAGTGAGCGACGATGAAATGTAATGCGTTTTAAAGGGGCATCTTTCGTAATACGGGACACGGGAATATTTTCGAAACCGCAGATTCTGCTAGCACGCCATGTCCCTACATCTCTGGTAAATCAAATGATTGCTGGTGGATACGTGTCACTGTAGTAAAAATAAGCCACACGACCCTGCTGAAAAAACATTAGAACCCTGTCCAAAACACAATAGAACTTTTAATGCATTTCATGGTTATAATGGGAACTGTATTTGTTATAATGGAAACTATAATGGTGGATTCTATTGGTGGGATGTTACCTGGCAGATGGGAACAAAACATTAAATCTTTTTGAAGCAATGTCCAAAACACACTATAAAAGGAATTTTGTAATGGTTTTAATAGAAAAAGCTAATGGTTCGTATTGGTATTTTAATGTAAACCATCAGAAGTGATAATAGCAGGGATAATAGAAAATTGTGGTTTTATGGTATGCTGTCTGCATGTAAACACACAAAAACAAAGTGATTTCCATTTTAATTTACCACAATATTTACATGGTTCTTTATATACTACTATTTAAAAAATGCTGGGTTACTTTTAATCCATGGTCGAATCAAATACAAACATTTTCTAGGCTGATTTAACCCAACAGTTGGGTTTGTCCCTTGACCCAACCATTGGTCGTAAATAACCCAGCATACTTTAAGTATCTTAAAAAAGAATATAATACCATAGTATAACCATGACGCATCTAAAATATCACAATAACATCATAGTACCTTTATTTTTGCAAAAGCTACCCTCTCATTGCCAATTTCTAAGCTTCCGCATGTATCTAGAACCAGAGCTCCTCTCTAGGGTCTGCATCCCTCCATGTTCGCCCTCTTTGCAGGTTCCTCCATCACACTCTGTGTTAGCTCAAGGCTCGGGCCTTGCTGACAGCGCTGGGACTCTTGAAAAAGGAAAGGGACCGAGATTCTCATAATTGATTTGGGACCAATTCCCCGGTAGAAGTGTTTTCACTTCTCTTTCTGTTCGAGCATTATGCTTCCGTCTGGTTGAATAGCATTTCGAAAAAGGCTAAATTAGCCCCAGTGGCTAATCCAGCATTGCCAAATTCATGGAGAGAATGAGAGACACGTTCAAGAGGGGCTTAGCACAGATACTATCTCTGTGTTGGTGTTGACAATGTGAGCACAGCTTTACGTCTCGAGTCTGGAGAAGCAAAACCGTTGGCAACCTTCGGATAAGTGTGTCGTTTACACTCAAGGGCAGCGTCGAGAGCTCATACCCAGACACTTTTGCTGGGAGCTGTATTTTATGCGGGTCTGCATTAAAATTCAGTTCATTGAGTTAATAATGTCCCCGGTGATTACCAAACTGTCAGCTTTTTGCTAAAATTAGTAATGGGTCCCACTGGGAACAGATCCTGCAGTGCTACAAGGAGGCACCTCGCTCAGGAACGGGTGCGAGCCTGAAGAGAGCATATGCTCTGTGTCATCATTCTAACAACAGGCAACACCTGTTTGACAAGGATGGGGAAAACTTGAAATTCAGTTTTTAAAAATTCCTCTTCTGAGTATTTTATTCTGAACTGTGGGTTAATGGCCTTGTCTGGCTGCTTTGACATTTTCAAAAGAAAAGTCTGAAGGTTGCATAATCACACTTATGTGGGTTTTGTGGCTTTTAGGTCATATGTTTTAGCTTTGAGGTCACCTATATGCAAGTGTACAGCTAAACACTGAGAAAAATTCACTTCATAAACTGTATACATTTAAAGTTTGACTATTTATCTTATTGATGAGTCATCTTGCATTGCACCAATTTTGTTTTTCAAGCAAACTTTATAAAATGGGCATGGCCAAAGAACTTTCCCATATGAAAAAAAAAAAGGAATATACAGGAAAATAAAATGCAATATAATACATACAGTGTATTTCCATGCAGTACATTGAAACCAAGTGCTTGTATTTTTCAATACATAAAAAGCAGCAATTCCTTATGTATTATTCAACATTAACAATGTATTTTTCCATATATTTTCAAATATATTACATCATTAAAATACATTTTCTTGTAAGCCATGACTTGCCCCACCCCGTTCTGTCCAACGAGAAAATACACCAACACAATAAAAAACACGTGTCATCGTAAAGACGAGATCTTAAAGAGCAAAACAAACTGAAACTGAAAATCAAGCACCGTGGTTAGCATTGCCACAACATCATTGCAATGTTTAATTCATGTTATTTGAGACAAATGTTTGTGAAAGCTCACAATAGTGTACGTGATATTTAACTTTTTTCTTTTGGGTGGCTGAAAAGCTCAGCCAGATGGTTGCAGGAAGTCCTAAATGCCTTCCCTAAGTGAGTAACGCTCAGCTGAATACCAATTTCTCCAGGGAGGAGGTAAATTGAAGGCCTCCTGTTTTTTTGAAGGCAACTACAGGGGAAGGCCATTGTGTGTGTGTTCTATTTGCAAGACTTCAGTTGAATTCTACGCATTCATTAAGCGGCGGTGAAAGGCAGCCACGACACTGGAATTCTGTTCATTCAGACACTGACATAGCCAAACTGATGAGAAGTGATGGAGCCTCTCCAATGAATAGGGAAGAGAAACGGCACAACTCAAACCCAATTAAAGAGCAATGATTACAATTCTCAGTTACGGGGCCACTTTGTTCCAAGCTCATGTGGAGTAATTGAGAATCCAGACGTACAGGCAGTGTTCTAGTTACAACATCTACTGAAAGAGAGAAAGAGGCGGCACAATGGTAAGGAAGAGAAGGTCAATACTGTGCTTACAATATCTTGTACATAGCAAGCGCTGTGGAATGTTTGTATGGGACATGTATTTTGCTCACCTGAGTGGTATTTTCCATAAATGTACCTATTTAGTGCCTAATTTTCTCTATAGGCATAACAATATACAAAGCAATTTGAAGCCATAAACCAAAATTACAAACTTTGATAACATGCAGAGTAAACATATTTGCCCATCTATTAACTGGCAGCATATTAAACCATTTAATGTATATTTGAAAATATAAAGAATAATATATTATTTATATTTTACAATATATTGAATAGTACATAAGGATTTGCCACTTTTCATACTGAAAATATAAGCACTTAGTACACTACTGGTCAAAATTGTAGGTTGTTCCACATTTTAGAATTTAATGTATATTTGAAAATATAAATATAATAATTTAAAATATTTATATAAATATTTGACTGATTAGAATATTATATTTTCCATAAAATATAATATATGGAAATGTATTATTTAATATTAGAGATACTAAATTTCCCCACCGATACTGATAGTCGATTATTCAGAGTGATATCTGCCGGATGCCGAAGATGAATATTTCTTAACTTTCTGAATGTAAATAATTCACATAATGACTGTTAATATTGAACATCAAATGGTGATGTTTCTTAACATTTTCTATATACAGAGCACAAATTCATTGCATTTTTTTTTTTTTGTCCTATTTTGATTGACAAGATATTGGCCCTGATCATCGGCTGTTTTTAAACTGTGTGAAAAATTGCTTTTAACGACCGATACCGAGCCGATGTATCGGTGCATCTCTATTTAATATATTGCATTACATTTTCTCGTATATTCTCATATATTTTTGTTTTGTAAGGGAATACATGAGGACAGGAAAACTACAATCTTATAAAGCATATAGCATAATCATTAATCAACATGTAGGTAGTTCCTTTTGCAATAATTTCAATTTCCGTGGTAATAGCGATTCCTCTGATTAGTGGAGCTCTCCACAGGATTCATAGTAGCTTTTCAGCGCAGAATACTTGTATTCACAAGGACTTCCGCAGAATCATACTGTATGCCACTATGATTAACAATCTTGGAGCTCATGGTAGGTCTGTCCTGAAAGGTTCGTACATTATTTCCAGAAGCTATTTCTCTGTGGGAGAAATGAATGGGTTTTTTAACTTCATGAAACCTACCGCTGCGTTCTATGTTCTTATCTGCAAGGACTGTAAGATCAAACATAATGTACATGAGTCTATTTACTGTATGCCTAAATTTCAGCACACAGCAATCTATAACATGCACTGTATGGGAATAGGCCATATGTTTTTTTCTTGGAAGGACATATGTTCATTAATATTTATGAATGCCCTGGGTCATGGAGACTTGACATATTTTCTCCTCCACAGTCCAAGCAGTTGTAGCACATGGAATACTTAATATTCCTCTACGGCTATTTTCCACTTACCCTGAAATAGCTTTCAAAAGTAAGGATAGGAAATTCAGATGTAATTGGTCACCCAGCGTTCAATGTCCCTCACTGGGCAGCACTAATGTGAGCGAGCACGGACAAAGAGTCATAAAACTAGACACTGACAGATCTAATGGTTTTACTGGGCAAAACACCAATTCTAGTGTGATTGCTCACTCACTGTTAAATAGGATTTAGCCTCTGACATTAATAACACAATCCTTGCGTGCTCATGTTTGTGTTAATGCATGTGCGGTGTAACCTGTGTGTGTGCCGAAAAAAGCAACAGTTCAATAGTTGTACTGCGATTTGTTTTCTATCTAAGCATATGCTCGATTCCGCATGTGTGCCAGTCGACATTCTCACACGTTTGTGTGTTTGCGTGTAGTACAGCCCCTTTAGCCTCCTTGAAGCTAATACAAGTCAAGTGAACCAATCTAAGATCCATCACCAGAGGACAGCGTGATAAACGGCTCTGTCAGACCACGCTGCCACGGCCTTGACTTGCCGGGCGAGAACATCACATCTCGTCCTGCACTTTAGAACTCCGCCATGTTTTTTTCCCCTGGCCAGTTTTTTCAGTATTGAAAATGGCAAAGCTTTTTAACACTAATGCTTTTTCGATTTCTTTTGAATCCTGTAAAGATTAATTTGTGCCTTGCATTTGTTTCATAAGCAGATTGAGTCATTTGCGCTGTTTTTTTCCTTTAGATGCTTTTAGAATTATAGTTGCGAAAAACAGCCTTGGTAAATACCACTGCAAAATGTTTGCAAAGTGACATCTTCTCATTAGGAGAAACATTAGGAGTGCTTGGAATTAGCCCTAAAAGCACTTTGCAGTATAATTGTCTCCAAAGAAATGGGTGTATTTAAACCCTGATGTTCCTTTTGTTGACCGAGCATTTCAAAAAAGCGACACTGCCGGAAGCACGGTGGCAATAGCTAATGAAATCTTATGGAGTTAATGAAGTCATTTTAAAAGACTAAGCCCCAATCATACAGTGTGTGAAAACACAATTGTTTTAGTATGCTAGACACGTCTTTGACACTTGTTTGGGTGTTTATGTGGGTGTGGAGTTGGACACTGTGTAGTTTTGTCAGTATTTAATTATGGGTCTTTCACATAACATTTGTAATGTAATTCATGGGGAGAGAAGCTTTAACAATGGACATGATGACAATTGCTGGATGGTACATATTGAGAGAGAAATATAGAAATGTAGAAACAAAGACAAAGATAGAAATACAGCCAGAGGCAAAAAAATAGCACCTTTCATCCTTCATTCACATCACTAAATTAAAGAGATCATCTGATAACGTGCTCCTAAATTTGACTTGAATTCTTTTAACTTTAAACTTCCATTTTCTGGGAAATTGGACAAAACACAGATGACACATCTTTGACAATAAAAATCAAAATGACATTTCATGGAAGAGAGTATAAAAGTTGGCGAAGCTATTGGCTGTGAATATTCATAACTAAACCTTTCTTTGTGTCGTATAGTGTTGTCAAAAGTACCGGTACTTCGGGTCCAAGTCGGTACCTAAAAATAAAAAAGTTGTCGGTACCTAATTTTCATAAGACCCGGTGCCACCGACGCACCGGGTCAACCGGGTACTGATGCTCCGTCTGACAGGTTGTCAGTCGGAAACTTTTTATAGACGCAATAAGACATGATGAGCGGATAAGCGCGGCTCCGATCCACAAGAGATGCGCACAGAAATACTTCAGATTAAAGTCATATCACGAAGAAAACGAACAGAGTTTTGTGGTGAAACGAGGAAGCATCTGGATTTAAGTTAACAAGTTCAAGCGGTAAGTTTCAAATTCTGTTCTCGTTTGCATTATGAATGTTGTAGCATACTGTATGTTAAGTTAAAGGTTACGTTAAAACAAACGTCCCTGTTTGCGTGTTAATTTGTTAGCGCCAATGCTAATCCAGTCAAGTGTCCTTATTAACCATTTAATGCTTTTATAACTGTAATGGGGTAAAATAAGTGGGAGGACAGGATGGGGTTTACAGTACCTGTTTTATTTAGGCCTATCTGAAATCTATGTGCTAGAAAACTATCATACTAACTGTATGACTAGCAATGTGTATGTCTTGGATAGATAACTCTATTAGGTTTAAAAAACCACATTTAAACTAAATAAAAATCTATCTGTTGCATTTATTATTTTAATATACAGTTACCTTAATGTAAGTAATCTTGTGTAAATGCAGTATAAAAACTGAGGTTTGTTCTAATATTGCATATGCATGTTTGTTCAGTCAGTTGACTTACTGAAGTTTATTCTATTGGTCTTATACAGCAGCAGACTGAGGAGGATGTTCATCAGCATGAAGACCCCAGTGAGCACACAACAGTTTCAGCAACAATTAACTTATACGTCATGTATACAAAATGGCATTGCTTTTTATACATTTATATTAACAATGAGCTTTATTAATAAAATTGTGTTTCAATTAGCATATACTGGTGTTTTGCTTTGGTAGCGAGAACCGTGGAATTTTACTGGTATTGGTACAGACTACTGAAATTTTGGTACCGTGACAACACTAGTGTCGTATAGAAAAAAATATCTGACACTTTTTCACCATTTCAAAAAAGGCCCACAACCTTGACTTTATTGTGATGTCTGAGGGATTTAGGGAATTTACACCTGTCTTTGTTACAGTATGTATGCCTTGCAATACAGTGTGCTGTACAGGGATTTGTCAAACTCATGGACAGATGATGGGATTTTATTTTGTCATAACCATAAAAAAATCCTTTTGCCTTCACAATATAAAAGAGCACTTTGTGCATTACGTTTTTTTTTTACTTTAAGTAAAAGCAAGCAATATTACACAAATAAAACAGAACCTCTACTACAAAACAACCATTAGCATAAAATTAAACAGTAATGCCAAAAAATAAAAACCAGGAACATTAACTCAGAATCCTCAGACTTTATCTAAATCTGGTCTGTACTAATAAACTAATAGAACTACAGCTAAATGTATTCTTCCTGGTGTCTCATAAATAACAAATCAGTGTTTGTACTGTATGTTCTTCCAACCTAAATGAGTTTTGGCGTGGAGGCATCAACCATAAGCTCCCCAAAAGAAGAAATGCAATGTAATAGATGCAAATCGCACCCATTCGCCATGGCCCTCAACTCTGGGTTCCTATGGTTTTCACATGTCATGTCTTAACTGAACGTGACGTGTCAAGGTAAAATATGCGCATGCATGAATGAAATTTTGCGAACGACGGCAGAGGAGAGGATTTTCAGTCAATAATTTCTGTCTTTACTTCACCAAAGCTATCATATGGCTTCAGAAGCTGTGGAATACAGCATGAGTCGTTCTTGCTAACTGTTTAGGTGCTCTTTGTCTTTTCTGGGGCCTGACAGGTCACAATGCGCTCATAAAGGGTGGGACCATACCAGACTTCAGGTTACGTGAAATACAAAGACTTGTTATCAGATTAGACAGATAGATTCTGACACTTGAAGTCTCTATGTCCTTTAAAAAAGCACGGCTGGCCTCACAGGGCCTGGCTTCTCTTGACACTTTGTCTGTCTCAACTTCTCTGTCAGTTGTCACTGATGTGAAGACCCCAAGGGATATTACTATCACTGTGACAAGGGTTAGTGTTGGTGACACGTGAATGACTCCTGGGCGACCTGGGCGCACATACTTGCCAGTAAACAAAGGTCAAAGGTCACAGATACTTAAATTGATTATAAAAATGTGCATATTCCAAAATGTGGGCTGTATGTTGTTTATGTTGCATTTTTAAGGTTTTATCAAGTGGGAGATCTAAAGTACAAGCTTATTGAGTGACATCATTATAACTAAAAACCAGTGGGACTATTTGCATGCCCTTTAGTTTGTTCTTTAACTTTACTAAAGAAAATATGCGATTCAACACAAACAAACACAAAAATTAGCACTGTATGCAATTTGCACAGCGCTATTCTTCAACCTTTTCTCTCTGATCCAGTCACCCGAATTGTCTCTTTAAAATTTAAAGTCGTGCTTCACTATAATCCAGGGTTTTTCCTGCATAGAGAAATTGGAGAGGGCCGCCTCCGTCAAATGTCATGCCGCCTCAGGCTCTCGCCAAAATTATGTTGTGAGTCTTCACAACAAATGCTGCGTGCATTTAACAGACTGACATTTGTAACTGCAGTTGCGGCATTACGCCACAGTGGAGGCGCTGTTCCGTTATCAGCATACTGAGGAGCTAAAAAGAGTCACAGAACAAGAGCCAGCCTGTGTTTCACGGCTGTTTGTTTTGCATCCAACTACGTTTAATTTCTTGAAATGTATTAAATTAACATGACGTACATCATTGTAATGTCTTTAGCTGTGCAGTTGGATCGTTGAATCAGCGTATAATGTACACAGCGAGTTCGCCAGTATGAACGCACATTGCGTTCAGAACGACTCGCACACGAATGACTCATTTGAACCGATTCATTTAAACTATTGAACTATTCAGTCACTAGCGAATAAAAGAGATCCTTGAATCATTTAAAGTGAACCACAGATAATGCAAGATGTGAATGAGCTTTGCTCATTTAGAAAGACTGGTTAATTCAGTTGGCTATTGTGGGCTGAAAAGTTAGTTTAAAATGATAAAAAAAAGCTTTATTTGATTTAAAAAAAACATTTCTGTTTGGTAATGTTTTATATAAATTAATAATTGTATTTTTTATCTAATTTTATTAGAACTTTTAATATGTCAAACTCAAAGTCACTTTGGTTAAGCCACTTAAAGGTACGGTAGGCCTACGTATGTGTGTGTGTGTTCATGTTTGTATATCCCGGTGGGGACCTAAACCTGAATGCACACCAACACATGGGGACTCGTGTCACCGTGGGGACCAAAATTGAGGTCCTCATGGGCACAAAAGCTTATAAATTGTACAGAACAATATTTTTTTTAAATCTAAAAATGCAAAAAGTGTTCAATGATCTTTAGGTTTAGGGGTTGGGTTAGGGATAGGGGATAAAATATACAGTTTGTACAGTATACAACTCATTACGCCTATGGACTGTCCCCACGGATATAGTAAACCAGACATGTGTGTGTGCGTGTGTGTGTATGTACAAGATCAGGATGGCACCACCTCCGCCTCATTTTGAGCCAGGAAACCCCCTGTAATCTGAATATAGACATATATGGACAGTTTTAATGCTCCATCATTTAATCATCATTTATTGAATCTGCGCTGCTGTGATCAACAGAAAATGTACACAATTATCGCTTTTAATTAAATATCAGTTTATTGCCTGTTGTCTGTGGGCAGTAACAGCGCAACATTAATTTCCCAAACTGAAAAGCAGATTTATGAATTAGAAACGATCTATAATAGTGGTGGGAATCAACAAGGTCATAATCAGATAGTGTTATATAAATATCCGGATAGTGATGGTGTAATATTGTAAGTCTTTATATTTAATGTAGTTATTAAAAAATGTGATGTGCTATGACCTTTGACTCATTTCTTTATCTTTCATTAGACTATTAGTGCGTTCGAATTTCCCATTCCTTCAGTAATTTTTTATATACTGTAAATGATGGTTGAATACATTTATGGTCAGTCCTTGCTCCACAAATATTCATGAATAAATAAATAATAATAATATAGAAAATGCGTGTTTCTCTTTGTGAAACAATAGACAATAACTTCATAAAAATTCTCCCAATTTAGTGCTATTTTAACACATTTAGCACCTGCTTTAACTAAACAACAGGTGGCTCAGTATGACACAGGTTTCTGTGCAACTATTTGGTGAATTTTCCCCTGCAGATTACTTACAGATCACTTACCGAAAAGCAAACGGATCTTTTTAAATTTGATATACTCAGAATTTCTTCAACAAACCGTGTTCGATTCCACTCTAGCAACTTTGTTTCATCAGCACAAACCTCCAAATCCAGGTGGCAGAAAATCACATTTTCAGCCAGAAAGGTGCCAACAAAAATAAAGGGATGGCAGCTGCAAATAACCACACCAGCAGCCACATCTCACGTTCGTAATTAGGAAGAAAACAATTATTCTCTCACAAAGACACGAGACAGCTGCATAATCCCCGGGGCACAGACTCTATGGTGCTCTTTAAATAGGTGATGTGCTCATGATTCTTGAGTCAACATCCATGTCTGTGCATAGTTAAGCGTGTTACATTGCTGCTAAGCAGAAAAGAATTACACTCCAGGCAACAATGTGATCTGATGTCAAATTATGTATGTGATTTAAAAAAACATACACAGGCTGAGAGATCTACAGATATAGAACGAGAGAGAGAGATAGGAAATGCAAATTAGGTCCAAAATAATGTACAAAAAATAAATATAACGCCATGGGCCATGTAAAGTAACTCATTGACTTTTCACCTGTGTCATTGACCAGCAATAGCATTTTCTCCAACGTTATTATTCTTCTAGATACCAATACCAGTGTTAGTGTGTGTGTCTCTGATACGATGTGTGATGTTTGTGTAGTTTCTAACCCTGCAACTTCAAAGCGGCTCAAATTGAACCTGCCATTTTGTGACTCTGTGGGTGGTGGCAGGGAAAATCCGGGTATTTCCCAACACTAATCTTTGCAGAGAATATAATGTACAAGCACCCCACTGCTACAGCTGTGATATGCATTTCTCCTCAGACCTAATCAGGAGTGAGTATAGCTGTGTGTGTCTGTGTTTGTATACGCACATGTATGTGCCTGAACATCTGTGTGTTGTGTTTGTGCATGTGTATATACACGGCAGCTCTTAAAGGGACTTCTACAGGTGCACTGCTTGGCGTTTTCATTCGCAAAACCCCACATAACAATTAATATGTAATTTATACTGTTTATATGTACAGATTAATTGTCAGAGCTGCGGCACATTCATGTTGCATAATCACTTCTTCTATCACGATTCATCTTTAAAGTTCCCATGATGTCAAAATGGATTATTTATTATGTCATCATGTTTTATCGTGTTCTGTGTTAGTTAGCACTACTTTTTTGAGTTATTATTACTTAACAACCCAACTACAGTTCGATACAATAAAAACATTTTTTAAAACAGTTCTGTTTTTGCAAAGGAACTCTTCAAATTTACCCTATAGCCTATACATTTTTCGTGCAGATTATTAGTTTTGTGGTGAACAATTTATCTACAAAATGTTCAATCTACAAATTTGTCAAATTAGTCTGAAAATCTATAATTCCACTCTGGCGATCTGATGACATCAGTTCGACGGCTCGGTCAGAACATCCGTTAACTTCTCAAACTTTCAGTCTGCTGCCAGTTTCACTTCTGAATAAAACTCTTACTTTTCTAGATCCAATCAATTTGCAGTGGAACACACAAGCCACGTCTTTTTTCCTCATTCGATAATCCGTTTAGCATTTCCAAATGCTAAAGTAAAATCGATCGAGACATCCAGTTCACACAGACTTCACACAAACTATCAAAAAATTCCAGAAGCGAATTATTCAGAATTCAAAAGATGATGGTTGGATTTTCAGAATGTGAATTTAAACCATTTAAACTTCACAACATTGCTGCGATAACAAGACTTTTGAAATACATGGCCACAGCGATAATTAGTCTTTACAGCACCAATGTCACTTCCACTGTCGCATGTACCTGAAGACTCAAAGCTCACAATGACCAAGAACATTACTAATCCAGGCACCCCGATTCAAGGCTTACCAGTTGGCCTTTGAAGCATTCAGTCATTCCTTTACAGCAAATTTAATGAAAAGCAGATTTATTTCATGAATGAAATCATTTTATTTCAGTCATTTCCACGCATTTAACTCTCTAAGTATATGTTGCTTATTTAACATGTTATGCCAGAGAGTTGTCATTTTCAACGAATCGGGTTGCGGGGAATTTCTGGCAGCATCTATTTAAAAACACAGAATTTCACTTGAAATGCACATTCATGCATATCACACAAAGTAAAACTTTACTTAAAATCCACAATATGTTAATATACAAGTGGAGCTGTGCTCCTGAGGGAGCAGGAATGAAATTGAGAGAATTATCACATCCAGCACAATGGCCGAACATAACATTATGAACTCTCCGTTCACACGCAGGTCTCATACCTCACCTCCAAATTATCTGTTGTAAACAGCATTCATGATTTGAATAAATAAATAAACCAATAAACGAATATCAGCCCAGAGTCTGTTGGTGATGTTTACTTTTTTTAATATGAAACTGCTGCATTTGGCGATAATGAATATTGTACACACTTGCAGAATTCAAAATGAAGCCCCCGGTCGCCTGGAATGAAATTTGAATAGTCCCTTTGCAAACATAATTTTTACCCACAAATGGCCAAGCTCTTTATCAGGGCAAAAAGCTGCCAAACGTCTTTCAGTTACAGACCACAACAGTTTGGTGATTGTGAAGAGTTGTTACGGGTCTGTGAAAAATTCAAACAAAGTTAAAGTGCGCTGCTTGACAATTTCGAGTCTGAGCACTTCCAGTAGATATATTTGATTATTGCATTCACAGACCACATCCAAGGAACTCCGGTAAGCTTTGTGAGTTTAGTTGCACAGACCTTGAATTCTCGATTTCCTGCACTTTTTGCTTCACAGACTCACCTACTGTACCTTTACCGCCACCCAACATAAGTCTCCTTGTCCTTTGACACTTTACCTTTCAAATAAGCGCATATTCGTATGGGTGTATGTCTGAACATATAAATAAAACTGCAAAGGTTCTTTTGAAGATGCGATCAATGTTATAACTCAGTGACCATGCTGAACTTGCAGCACAGTGGAAATTTGTATTGATTTTTCCTCGGCTTCTTCGAGTTCCCAAAGCAGCTTCAAGATCCTAGAAACGTCTGCCAGTTTGTGCTGATATTCATAATATACAAGCGGGGCCTTCCCATTGTGCACAATATAAATGGCTTAATAAAAAAAATCAATGATAGGACAGACACAAATATAGATGGTTCAGGCTGCACGCACCACACCATGTCTGGTTTGAGAAGTGTAAAAAATGGCTTGGAATGAATCGATAATCAAATACTTGGGATTCATGTTATGTATATTATATTAATAGCATTCGCTCATTGATAGATACAGCCGTGGAAAAAAATTAAAAGACCATTCCAGATTTTCATTTAATCAGCATTTATAGATGTATCGTGGTCATTCCAGTTTAGTGTCTGTTGAATTTCAACAAAATTAAACCTCAGGAGTGACACAAAGTCATCCAACAGCAATGTGAAAGACTGACAGTATGACACGTGAAAACTAGGTTATCACATACAAAAATAATGTTTGAACTTTTCCTAAAAACATGTACTGTTGTATTGCTTAAAAGTGAGTATGAACTTGTTTTCTTTGCAGTATTTGAAGTCTGAAAAAAAACAGAGCATCTTTTCTGTTATTTTGACCTGCTTCTCCAGTTTTCATTTTCTGAAAATAAATGCACATAGTAACAATATTTTTATCAGAAACTTTGGGAGAAATATTGTTAGTAACTCACAGAATGAAAGAAGCATATCATTTTACCTAAACGCAGTCCTATAAATAGTACATTCAGAAAAACTGAAAATATTTTGAAATGTCTCTTCATTTTTTCCACAGCTGTATATTGACTTGACCTTTCACAAGGTATATCACGATTTTACGATCCTCCAAAAAAGCAAAATTCAGCAGAACGTAGTAAATGTGATGGTATAATCTACCATGGAACAACTAGGTTTCATAGCGATTAAAGGGAGCAAGAATTCACTTGGGGGGCAAATTCACTACGAGGTTGTAGCAGTAGTTTGCCGTGTTTCCTCCAAACACTTCCAAATGATTGTGAATTACACTATGAAATTGCATACAGACCTAAATTTGTATTGGGTTTGCATAGATGCCTGAGTGAATCAAATTCTGAAACAACACGTATGTCATCTGCAAACAATCAACGCTAGCATTGGCCGCAATGTAATCCTCCATTTAAAACCATCTATGTTTTCTCTCTCCTCTCTCTCTCTTTATTCTCCTCCTCCTACTCCTTAATGAGGCAACAGATTGACAGCTGGATTACTGAGACAGTTTGTAATCCTTTAATTTCTCCATTTAAGATAATCACTCACTGAATGGAGGAATGCTTCTGCTTTCTCTGGCCATTGCCAATCCAGTCCAAATGAAAAAAACACTGCAAGTAACCCCAAAGACACAAGCAACAAACTGTCAGATCTGAAGAGTGTCTGTGTGCCCAAGTGTGTCTTTGTTTGAGAGAAAAAGCCTCTTTATGTCATTTAAATTCATAAAACGTAACCCCCCCAACTCCGTCTGCATTTCTGTTCATCTGGCTGTATTTACCTCACCTCGGGAGCCTTGAATTTATATAAATAAACAGACTAAATTCATGTCCGACAGTCCCTGACCACAGCTTGTTCTCTCTCTGCTCAACAGAATCTCTTTAAGACAGCCTCAGGACTTAAAGCATAGCTGTCTGCAAACCTCAAAAAAGGGAGTGGGAGAGAGAGAGAGAGCAGATGAGGATAAACTAAAGCTGAACCTTATGAATACAATTAACATTCCTCACTTCCGTTTTCTTGTTCATCCCCCCAAGCCACTCCCAGATCTACACCGAGAGAAATCGCTAACCCTCCTCTTTGCTATTTTCTTCAATATAAACTACGCTTAGATTAGGTGCCAAATCTCGAGACACTGTGGGCTGATTCATGTTCGCTTACCCCATGGCGTTTTTAGTATTTGCTTCTTAAAATAAACTTCCCCATGTCAAAGGAAGAAGTAATTAAAACAGAACCTAAGGGCATGGTAGGGATTTAAAAATACAGGCAGGTCAGCGTCATGGAAGGTTAGAGTGGTCTACTGAGACCAGTCATACATATGTACTGTATACACAAAGATAGCCAAAGAGACGGAAAGAGATACAGTATATACTTGTACATCTATTAAGAGATATTAAAGGCCCAATTTTTGGGAGAATCTACTGACAGAAATGCAATATAATGCAATATGATGTACATAACTATGTCTTCAGAGGTGTATAAAGACCTTACGTGATGAAGCGTTATGTTTGTATTATCTTAGAATGAGCTACATACATTGCGGGTCTTGTTGCATGTAATTGGCCGTGTTGTTTCTACAGTAGCCCTAAACGGAAAAATTGCTCTACAGAGCGTGTTTTAAAAATACATTATCTGCTTCAGCAAAGAGGCGAAAACGTTATTACATCTCAGTTCTGTGTCAGCCTCCGTAGAGCTTTGAAAGGGAGGGCTGGAGTTAGCCATTGGTTGCAACTCACGACCTCACCACTAGATGCCGCTAAATATCATACACTGGATCTTTAAGATATCACTTCAGTTTTTCTGAAATTACTAGGTGTCAGGATGAGTGGAAGAACCCAATTGCAGGCAGGCAGTGGATGAAGGGGTTAACAAAGGATATTTATTATAAAAAACACAAAACAAAAACCCACGATGGGGTGCAAAACAAAACAGGAACTAGAAACACGGAAACAAAACAAGAAATCTAAACAAAACACTTCCCACGAGGGGGCAAGAAACAGAACTAAATCAAAAACGGGACAAGACAAATTAACACGAGGCAAAACGGGAAACACTCACAAAATACAACAGACACAGGGTAAGTACAGGGACGATCCACGGAAAACATGCACATACACGGTACAATCCACCAGCACAGGACAAAGAAACAAGAGGGTATATATAGGCAAGACAAACGAGAGATAATAACACAGGGCACGTGGGAAACATTAAACACGGGAGGAAGGCAATACATGAGACGAGAGGGGCGGGGCCAATGACAAGACACGAGAAAACACATGAGAGGTAAAAACAAACAACTCATGGTTTTCTCACATAAAACCTAAGGGCTCTGTCCCGATCCCGCCACACGACTAGAATTTCATAAACAAGACGGTGGGACCGTGACAGAGCCCCCCCCTTAATGAACACCTCCAGGTGTTCACCAAGGGGTTGACTAACAAGACCTGACAGACTGGACCAAAGACAACAACCAGACAAACATGGTGAACAAGACAAGGGGCAGACAAGACAACAAGACTAAAGGATTGGGGTGACTTAATAAAAATAACAAACATGGGAGGGGGTGGGGCAAAACAAGAGTTCATGGGGGGTAAACCAAAAGGATTGGGGGGAATAGTCCCAGTCCCCGGCTGCGCTCGAGGGCGCGGAGTCCTGGGGGACTTCGGATAAGTCCTGGGGGGAACAGTCTTTGACCCTGGGAGTCTCCCAGGGACCGGCTGAAAGGCCGGCTGGAAAGGGCTGGGTGCCGGCTGGAAAGCCGGCTGGAAAGGGCTTGACGCCGGCTGGAAAGGGCTTGACGCCGGCTGGAAGGCCGGCTGGAAAGGGCTTGACGCCGGCTGGAAGGCCGGCTGGGCAGGGCTTGACGCCGGCTGGAAGGCGGCTGGACAGGGCTTGACGCCGGCTGGAAGGCAGGCTGGACAGGGCTTGACGCCGGCTGGAAGGCCGGCTGGACAGGGCTTGACGCCGGCTGGATCGCCGGCTGGGACGCCGGTTGGACCACCGACTGGATGCCGGCTGGATCACCGGACTGGACACCGGACGGGAGGGAAGTCCGCGCTGCCCGCCGCTGCCTCTTTCTCTTCAGCCGAGCCACCCGCCTGGAGGTCGGCTGAAGGAAAGAGGCAAAGGGTGCGGCTGGCTCCGGCTGGGACTCCACAGACGTGCAGCCCCAGGATGCTCGCCTCCCCCGCTTGCCACCGAGGCTCGCTGGTGGTGGAGAGGACGGTATGGCCACGCCCACAACCCCGATCTTCAGGGGACGGCCCTCAGGGATCGCGACCAGCGGAGATGAGTAGGTGGGTTGAACGGAGACCCTGGACTCCGATTGATCCACGGCATAAAGCCATATCGCATCAAAGTCCAGCGGTCTCAGCGACCTCATCTCCGCCCGCGAGAGTGGCTCCCTGAGACCGGCGTGGAACAGCATCACCAACTCCTCCTCCCCGAACACCGTCTCCTCTGCGACTTCGAAGAACCGGCCCGCGTAGTCATCTACGTCTCCAGTTCCCTGGCGAATGCCGCAGAGGAGACAAACCTGGTGGGAGCGAACAGTGTCCATACTGCCTGCTGGGTTCATTAGTGGCTCTTGTATTCTGTCAAGATGAGTGGAAGAACCCAATTGCAGGCAGGCAGTGGATGAAGGGGTTAACAAAGGATATTTATTATAAAAAACCAAAACAAAAACCCACGATGGGGTGCAAAACAAAACAGGAACTAGAAACACGGAAACAAAACAAGAAATCTAAACAAAACACTTCCCACGAGGGGGCAAGAAACAGAACTAAATCAAAAACGGGACACGACAAATTAACACGAGGCAAAACGGGAAACACTCACAAAATACAACAGACACAGGGTAAGTACAGGGACGATCCACGGAAAACATGCACATACACGGTACAATCCACCAGCACAGGACAAAGAAACAAGAGAGTATATATAGGCAAGACAAAAGAGGGATAATTACACAGGGCAGGTGGGAAACATTAGACACGGGAGGAAGGCAATACATGAGACGAGAGGGGCGGGGCCAATGACAAGACACGAGAAAACACATGAGAGGTAAAACAAACAACTCATGGTTTTCTCACATAAAACCTAAGGGCTCTGTCCCGATCCCGCCACACGACTAGAATTTCATAAACAAGACGGTGGGACCGTGACAACTAGGGATGTGTTTAATTTTTCTTATATTTCAAATGGAAATGTGTTTTATTTGCATTTGCTTGCGGAAAATTGAAACAGGACAAACTAGTGAAAAAAACAAAAGATGCAATGTTTGCAGGTCTTAAATACGGTAATGTTTTTTGTATTTTAGTGTATTTTAGCATCAGTTTAAAAATGAGCATATGATGGAATAAGCCTGATTTTTCCAACTTTCATGCATCTTTGCATTCTCTTAGTCTCTCACATTGCTGTTGGGTGACTGTTTGTCATTTCTAAGCTTTGTTTCTGTTAAAATTCAGACACTGAAAGTTATAATATAGTACATATCAAGTCTGTCTATATGATGCATATATATAAAATATATCAGTACACGTGACAAATTTCTAGCTTCTGAGTCTGGTTGTCCTTGCACACATCACGTGTTATACTATTCAAAATAGTACATAATTAACAGTAATCACCTAATGAATGATGATGATAACAAATAAGCCAATGTCAACGTTTCTCTTTTCAAAAACAGTGCGCTCAAGGCCTTTCCACAGAATCAGAACTCATTCCCAGCACCTGAATCACAGGTTAATGACCTTAAAGCACCAAAGCATCCCCACCTGAATGTGTTGGGTTTGAATATAACTCTAAGTGACGGGGCCAATGCAAATGAGAAATGCCTTGCTGAACGAGGTCTGGCTAATAGTATACACACAGGCAGCAATGAAAAGTCTTCCTTTAGGAAGCAAATCCAATCTGATTTATATTCAAATAGACATAGAGCTATGGTTTCATAAGAAAACTTAATTAAGAACTGTTAGGTGAGTGCTGGAAAGACAGTATAGAAAGAGGGAGTGGGGAAGAGAGAGGATAATGGAGAGTAAGATAAAGATTTTTATTCTCTTAAGGGATAGGGATTTATGACTTATAAATGAATATAAAATCCTTCCCAAGTATCTGGTGCTTTTGTGTTTTACAGTTAAAAAATAAAATAAAAATAATACAATAAAATATAATATAAGAAAATTAGATTAGATTACAGAATTTAGATTTTTTTTATTATTATGGTACTACTTTACAACAAGGATGTACATGTTACCATTATTTAATGCACAGTGAATGAACATAAACAATTATATTGACATAACTTTCGATTACTAAATGCTGAAAACTGCTCATTGTTAGTTAATGCATTTACTAATGTTAACAAATACCACCTTATTGTAAAGTGTTATTCCTTGTTTAATACAGAAAACAAGCTTAAATACAAGCCGCACTCCCTATGTCTTATGTGCAGAGAACTAGATGGAAATGTGATGGAAAAGTAGACCGGGTGAATAGCATGACACAATGCGCCAAATATCACTTTCGCGACTGAGAGAAAGCACGGATCTTGTTTTCTTCAGACATGTAAACTGTTCCTAGAGCGATACAGAATAGATAAATAGGAATGTGAATTGCTGTTCATGTGCAAATCACTAAGCTGCTTATTGAAAATTCAAAAGCTGTAAGCTTTGTAAGCTGCCATTTTACGATAAATAACCATGAGTTACAAGAAAGCAGGACGAATGAAAAATGTTTTAAGATGTACTAATGCACTGAAAGTAGAATTTTCAGAATATTTCAATACATTATTTATTGATAAAAGTAACAAATCTTCTGTCCCTTAGTAGTTATTAGCACAACTGTCTGATCAATATTTAAATACTAAAAAGAGACAGAATCTACCTGTTGAACATGTTCACAGATATATTACCAGAGAAGGAAGATACAGTTTACAAAATACACTTTGCCCATCCAATACCGGTGCATGTTGTCACACTACATGGGCAAGTTGTCACATTGGAACTTTTGAGCTAAATTTACACAATATATCGACAACATTTTAAATAATTGCTTTGACAACAATTTTTTTTACATTTAAAACATTACATGCATTTCAACACCATACATTATCTAAAATACAGCACTTGTGGCTGCCCCATATGACACCTCTATAACCATTTAATACGGACTCCTGATGTGTGGTCACACAGTGCTCACAGAACATCAGTTATTTTCCAAGAGCTTTCGATCTGGCTCATCCAATCAGAACTGAGAGCCTGAACTATCTGTTTTATAATAAACTCTTAACCCTGTTCTGTTTGTGACTGTGAGGACACACAAAAGGCTCGTGCAGTACCATCCTAATGAGAGTCGGTGAATGTCTGTATCCACAAGATGCTCCGCAGAATGGCATAAAGTATGGAGAGCGATGTGTTTGCCGGATAATGAGGTAAACTTCAAGACACGACTGGAATGCTGAGGGAGAGATCGGAAGTCCGTGCGCCGAGCTTCTCTCCATCTCACAGGTACAGTCCTTTTTTTTTTTCCGTAAAACTGCTGTAAGACGCCTGTGCTGTTGTGATTTAATGGTCGTCCTTGTGGGACGGGCATATTTTGTAAAGTGAAAAAATACGGGGAGTGGGGACTCACTGTATTTTATTGATGAAATAACAGAGTGTGCAGAACATCAAGGAAATCTAAGCAGGCACAAATCTGCCAGAGAAGTCAAATGACTCTGACTTTGCATAAGCACTGGTAATTAAGATGACAAATGGACGCCTTTGAACCGACGGCCAACTCCAACGACTTCCATTTCCCGCCAGCACTGTGTCGGATATGAAAGGGTTATGCGCTGAAGTTCACAGCTGGCGTTCTCTTGAACACATTCTGACAGCATCCATTCAGAGGCAAGTGCATCCGAAATCAGATTGTTCTGCAGTGTGTGAGCGTCTACCTGTCCTCCCTCCATCTCCAACTCTGCCTTTGACTTCAAAGTGCCTGATCCTGCTCTTAGTCCAAGATGATGGTTTACTCTACAATGTGCAATCAGTGGAATATCCGTTTTCATGGCTTATCTCTCCCAGATGGGGTTTTGCTCTGAAAAGGGCCGACGTTCAAATGCTCAGTTGAGCTTCACTGACAACATGCTATCATGTTGTTTTCTATCACGTACATGAATCCTTATCCATTATGTAAATGTTTATATTGGGGTTCAAACATCAACTTCTTGCTTCCTTTTCATACACTTTTTTCATTGACATTATAAGGATTTGAGTGAAAAGTTGGGTAGTGTTTGGTGGTATATTTATCTTTTGCTTTAATGACAGCCTGCACTCGAGCACTGAACACTGCTTGAGCAATACCAGATGATTCCTGTTATCCCAGCATGATGTTCCCAAGAGCCTCTTGTGTGCTTTAATGGAAGGAAATGTAACATAGCATGGTCACTCTAACAATTTTGAGTAATAAGTGACCTAAAATTGGGCAGAATCCCAATTCTTTTTTTTTCAATTTCCAGTATCCTAAACTATAGAGCATGTATCTCCAAATGTTTATATTTACCCTCATGTCGATCAAAACTTGTATGCCTTTCTTTCTTCTGTGCAACACAGAAGAAAATATTTATTTTTTATATATATTTTTCTGTGTCCATACAATGGAAGTCAATGAGGTTCTATTTTTTTTGGTTACCAACATTCTTTAAAATATCTTCTTTTGTGTTCTACAGTAGAAAGAAAGTCATACAGGTTTGAAGTGACATTTGAAGTCATACAGGTTTGAAGTGTGAACTATTCCTTTACATTGACCAGGTGGATTCAGTTATTTGAACCCCACCGTACAGCTGCTAAATCACTTTTCATCCATGTACATAACCGTACATATATCCGTCATATAAATACGCCTACACATGTCAACACAGCAGGACAAGGCGTTTATGCATTAGCTGATACGCCAATAAACATTTGCATAAACGCAAGACATGACGTGTTGCAATAAAGCATGAAAACACCAATAAAGTATCATTTTCCCTTGAGCAAAAACACCTCCACCATCATCATTCTACGTCATTCAAACCATAACATTTAAGATGTGAAATTCAATCACGTAAACACAAATGTTTACCGTACCTACATTACAGGTATGCGGAGGCATTTCATATGCTCCTAAGCCAGCTGAATATCTGACAACCCTGGCATTTATATTTTGTCAGTCTAAATGATGAATCTTTTCACATTCTGAGTAAAGATGAATCAAATCTAGTGAGGTTCAGTGCCTGAAGGGACTCAAATTGTCTCTTTTTACTGTGTCAAGATATTAAAAATGTTGGATAGTTGAAATATTACTACTTTATTTGACTCGGTTCGAGAGGCATGCTTTTAATAGGCTTGTTGCGATAAAAGTGGTCATACGCATTAAAAGATGACAGGTATAAATGACTATCGTGATAACTGCTATAATTAAAAGCCTCGCAAACACCTTCGTGCGCAAACAAAAAACAAGAGCAACGATCTGCTCAGCAAACGGCTGGCAGATCTCCTGACTGCTCTGACCATGAAAGAGTAGTCATATCTAATTCAGCTTGGATGGCCGAGCTTTGAGACCAAAGCTAAGCAGTACCTAGAGAAATGAGATGAATCACTCACTTTCACCCCAATGCACCCCAGCCATATTAAATAGTTATGGAGACAACTCGAGCGGAACTTTAAACTCTCGATTTCTCGCCGAGTAAATTCTCTGGCCGATACTCACTCCTGAGAATTCAAAGCGGTATTAACATTCTCAAAGTGTCAGTGCGATGTTTACAATTACTGGATGTCTGTTAAATTGACACTAGACTTTCTCAACTTGACTGTAGCGACCGAGCGCTCCAGCTCGCCCATTACTCTCCCCTATGACGGTTCTGGGTTACGGAAGGCTGTTATCATTAACATCCCTGAGAGTCGACCCCACTCCCCGATTACTACGGTTCCCCAGAACACATCACCCTTCCTCCAGGCTTGTGACTGGACATTAATCACTCTCCATAAGGGCTTATACTGCAGCATAGCGATATACACCCAAGTGCCAAGTTGTGCTGGGGTAAGCATGTTTTTAAAATGAAGAGTGCACTATTGGATTTTGAAGTAAAGGTGGCTGGCTGGGTTGCGTCGGATATTGTGGGCATCAGTGTTGTGCAAGTTACTTCCAAACTGTAATACATTACAGATTACTTGTTACTGTTATTTAAAAGTAATCCCTTACCTTGCAATATTACTGTCTCAGAATTGTAATACGTTACATGACTCGTTACAGGCTTTTGAGTTACTTTCACCAAAATAACTACAGAAGTAGAACTCAACATTCTAAAATGACAAAATGTCTTTGTATTTTTGTATTTTCAAAATACAAAATACTTTTTGCCAATCAACCTCTGTATTAGACTGCTGATTTCTTGAATTAACTAGGCTATACAAAAATAAATACATTTAAATGCATTTAAATACAAAATACTATTACAAAATAATAGTATTTTGTATTTCAAATGGATGTATTTGAAACACTGCCCATCCATGCACTCAAATAAAGAGGTTGATTGGCAAAAAGTATTTTAGTTTGAAAATACAAAAATACTAAGATTAAACACATTTAAATACAAAATACATTTAATTTTTTTCAAAGGTATTTAAATACAAAATAGTCCCATCCCATCACTGAACTAGATTATATAGAATTCTAGCTAGTCATCATGTAAACGTTAGTTTACCTTGTCATTGCTGCTGGTCACAGGGATCTTGCTAACTAGCTTCCTGAAAGCAGCCCAATGACCCCTCAAAACCCGCCCAAAGGGAATGAAAACTAGCCCAATTATTTTCCAGTGTCAAATCAAAGTTAACAACTGCCAAAATACATTTCTATTGCTATATTTACTTATCTGAATGGTTTCCTAAGTATTGTATATATTGTTTGTTCTGTTGAACTCAAAAGATGTTTTGGGGGATTTAGGAAAGCAAACAATTCTGGGTCACCTTTGACTACCTGCTATGGTAGTCAATGATGCCAAAGAATTTTCAGTTGCTTACATTCTACCAAATATCTTTGTGTTCAACCGAACAAAGAAATTTATACAGGTTTGAAACAACTAGAGGGTGAGTAATCCATAACAGAATTTTCATTTTTAGGTGGAGTGTCCCTTTAAAAAAGATCCCATGTGTGCTCGAGGCCACACACGGAAATGGACAAGAAAAGTGTTTTCTCTTCGTAAGACATGCAAATACTTGCTTAAGAAATAAGCATGGTTAAATATATTGCATATGTATAATGTGTACAAGCACGTCAATGTTTTAGTTGTTCTAGACTGCGTATAGCTGCTCAAACGTGATATTTGGCAGCCGGAAGAATCAACTGTTGTACACTCACGCGTGATTTCTTTCATTGTGCAAGGTGACATGCACCTTGGTACGAAACAATGGTAAAAACATAATTCGGATGCATTGTCTAATACCACTGCTATATTTTCCACTTTGGTTGAGCTGAGCTCTCACGTCCCTCACTGTACTGTAGCCTGCCTGTCAGATGCTCGTTACCCACACTTTTGAGAACAGGTCCCCTTCCTGGAGTTGCCAGGTATTCATGAATACACATTAAGAATCTCATCAATTAACATTTATCCTTAGAATATAAATAAACATTTTGGCGGCCACAGTACATTATGAAAGTAGCCCAAAAACCCGCAATCCGCGGGTTTTCCATAAAAAATATGGAACTTTGTATTTTGTATTGTAACGCGGCATGAGCTCGAGGTCCGAGGCTATTGGCCCCGCCCGGTTCGCTGTAAGCCCTAGCGCCAGTGTTGCCAGGGTCGCTATTTTGGGATCCATATTTTTTCCCGCAACTGCATTTTCAAAATAGCCCAATTGTGCGGGAAAACCGCGACCCTGGCAACACTGGCGCTAGGGCTTACAGCGAACCGGGCGGGGCCAATAGCCTCAGACCTCGAGCTCAGAGGCTGAAATCATGCCGCGTTACAATACAAAATACAAAGTTCCACCAGCCAGAGGGAGATGAATGACACCACACGCGTCTATTCACGAACAGGAAATAGAACTTACTTGCGGGATTTTTGATTTGTTAATGTCTCGCGCGCAACAAGTTTATTGTAACGCAAGCGTTACTGAACATGTACCGAGTAAAATATTACTGAAAATTGATTAGTAATGCATTACACTACTGCGTTACGGCAAAAAGTAATACATTATTGTAATGCATTACTTTTGTAACGCATTACTCCCAACACTGGTGGGCATAAGCTGAGGAGCAAAACGTGAATATCTAAATCCGCAGGTAAACAAAACGATTAAGTAGAACACACATGCAAACACTTGCTTACTGTGTAACAAGTACATCCGTCATGTCACTGCCTCACAATGTACCTTTAAAGTCCCCCTGTGGTCAGTTATTTTATCACTTAAAACTAATCTTTGACCATCAGAATGACTTATTTAAACCTTTTTTTCGTTTGAAAATAATTGTGCCTGCCTTAAAATAGCTTGAATGTAACTCTACACTTCAGCTTCATTAAGTATACGCATATACACAAATGTTCAAATTAGCCCCGCCTCTACTCAGTCGCAGTCGGCAGTTCCAGACGCTGCTAAAACTGAAGGTGAAACTGAGAGCTGACACAGCAGTCACATTTTAGCCCAAATCTATGCATCATCTTTGCATATTTATGCCTCAAACTGCAGATCCATGGGGTCATATGAGTCAATGTGATTGGTTGCAGTTTTATGATGTCATTAACCGGAGCAGTTTTAAATAGCATTTTTTAAACTGTCTTTGGTAAACTGCATTTTTATGGAGAAAATTCTCAGCAAATTATAAATTTGCACATGGTTTGTCTTAAAGCACATTAAAAACACCACATAAACATACAAACAACATTAAAAACTTGATTTTCACCACAGGGGGTCTTTAACAAATCGAAGGGCTGAATTCAAAGCAAACAGTCAATGCCTTTGGCTTTTCTAAAAGAAACAGCTCCAACAAAAAAATAGTTAAATTAATTTAACTTTAATCTATAGGTTTAATCTTAAAGTTTAATCTATAAACAATTTCTGAAATTACTGTGATGTCGGAATTTTGACAGATACATTCCAAATCAGTGGAAAAGTTTCATCTTCCACCGACCGTACACAAAGCCTCGTCGCTGACAAGATATATGCATTCAAACTCCTCAACATAACTGCATTCATGTGAATAAAACCATTGATTACACGGATAACAGCAATACTCAATCAAAGTTTGAATGTGCTGGAAATAAACAGGTAATTGATCGAATCAATGTGCCATTTTCTTCTTTGATTTGTTTCTGCAAGTCCCCGACATCTTTTCTCCCACCATAACAGCAAAAACAAATTCCAGAGATAAAGCATATCCTCGCGTCACACGCGCACACACATACAACGCTAATGAAATGCGACAGAATAAAAGGACGGCTGAAATCTTGTTGAAAAGAAGTGGGAAAGAAAAGAGGAACTGTACTGCACGCGGACAGAGGGGAGCTGAAAAAAGCGCATAAAGCTTTTTCAAAGAGGCAAACACTCAGCGGGAGTCGAACAGAAGATTTAAATGAAGCTCCTGTAGCCAGTTGTGCCACTGAACTATCCATTAAATGTAGATTATGGGTGTTATGGATATTTATTTATTTATTTATTCACGTTTTTAATCATTCAGCCAAGGGTTTTCTGAAAATACAGCTGAATAATACGCATTGGCTTTGGGCGTTTTATTAACTCAGCCGTGTGCCAACTGTAGCTCTCTGTGCAACGGTTTGGAACGTGCACACATTTACGACACCCACCTAGAAGACAGGAAGCATTGTTTCAGAACGGCGTGGATGTATTTCTTTAAATTTATCACCTGGTGCTTCAGAGAGCTTGAAAATTGCATTCAAGGAGAATTATGTGTTTTATATGACTTGTAATTGCATTACTGGTCATGTGTGTTCTATCAACATATTGCACATTGGCATATTTAAGACACTGCTGCTTTTTTGTAAAAGCTCATTTTGTGCTTGTTATTCTGCATGGTGCTGGATGAAACTGGTTTAACTAACACTGTTTTTTGAGCACTCGTACTGTAGGTAGTGATGACATGATGCACAAAAGCATTCAGACAGGATAAATGGGAACCTGAAGAATATTTCACCACATCAGCTCAAATACAGTAAACACGTTTCCCACTTGGTCCTTTGTCTCCCGTTACTTGTGAATTGTTGTGCAGTCTCATATAATTATCAACATATAATTACTTTCAATGCTATTACATATAGCCTACACACAACAAAAGAGCGAATAAGGAAATGATGCACAAATATTTACATTCATACGGAAACCTGTTGCAAACGCTCCTGTGAGGATCACCACACACACACACACACGCACACACACACACACACACACACACACACACACACACATGAACATATGCTATAAATGTGCAGCTAAATCCTGCAATGCACTGCAAGCTCTTACCTTTGTGAATGTTCTGGCCTTGCAGCACACCCCTGGGGACAAACACAGTGTAGAAGCTCTGGGAGAAACCTGGTCGGCATGGAGCGATGGTCTGAGCGTTTCCGTGTCTCCCCTGAGAAAGACAGACATTATTGGCTATGAAGACACAGGAGAGGGGAAGTGGTTAAGCAAATTGATTTGTGACCACAGGGCTGTGGTTCTTATTCAAGGTTATCGAAACCAATATAAATACCTTATGAAGGCAAACTCTCAGAGCAGGGACGCAGATATTTTAAAGGTGAATAGACCGCGGCAGCGTGCGAATAGGCAGTGCTGTGCTTCAACGCAAAATTATCATTCAAAATCAAAAGCAGCAAATCTTTGATTTAATTCTCGTTCTTCGGTTATAATGGTGGGTATATTCAGATAAGCGGAAAAATGTAAGGGCTTTTCTGAAAATTTAATAAGAGCTAAATGAGCCTTTTTGATGATTAATATCAATCAAGGCAGAAACGGGAATAAGGAAGACGGAAGTACAGGGAAAGATGAGTGAGCTGGAGTTCTGCCATGCAAATCAGTAGAGAAATTGTGCCCGTTACAGTGGCATCTATTTTAGGATAGTGACCTAGTGTGTGTGTGTGTGCATCAATGTAGACTGCTCACCATAGAGATTTAGCATAATTAAATGGTGGGTCATATTCAGGTTAGCCCAAGCTCGGCGTGGTGGGTTTTTCTAAAACGATTCAGGCCTTGTCGTTTTTAAACTGAAAGAGAGGTTGCCTTAAGGACTCTCTCTACCTCTCTCACACAAACACAGTCTTTCTTTTCGTCTTCCTGTGTTATTTTTTATTCGATCCCCTACTTTGGCACCGGAGCAAAGATGACTACGAACCCAAAAAATCAAGACAACAAAAGAACTGCCACACTGAGCTCTTTCATAAATGCACAGAGGAACAGTCTGTCAAAGCATCCCTACAGATCACATTAGTCAGAGAGCTGTGATACGGCTACTTTCTGAAGCTCCGCTGCCTCTGCCCACCATGTGAATACAGCTCTATTGCTGCGTCTCAGCCCCAGTCGAATACGGATTTTATTCTGAATGAGTCATCAAACTAAATGTCAATATCTGCCACAACCAACAACAATATGTGCGCTGAGTGTTCATTCTTGAACTTGTATTTGCTCGGCATTCCCAAGACTTAATTTCCCTGTAGGTGTTAGGCTATGTGCGTGTTTGCACTTAATTCTAGGATGTGAAGTGCTTCATGAATCCAAAAGGTAGCTCATCATAAACTCATCCTCTTTCAGGTGGTCTCGTTAACAATAGGAGAATTAATATTCTATGGCATTAATATTAATGCTACATTTAAATGTTCACATATTCTTTCATTAAGGAGTGAATGGCTGTATTACTCGCCTACTCGCAGACGCACCACAGGCATCGCCGCATCCACTGCAATGTGTGTTAAAAGTGCAGCTGCAAGCGCGGAGCGCGGCACTGCAGCTTACTGAGAGATAGACGACCAGTGTTTCAAATAAACTGACGATAAACTGTTTCGTGCTCTCACAAACGACAACAAAACGACAGAAGTTGCACAAGTGTCACGAACGCATTTGCCGAGCTACCCAAAGGACAATTCAACGCTCAATGCGCCACTATATTATTTAAAAGTAATCGCGTAAAAACGCACGAATTAAAGTGTAGTACTCCTACACAGCCGCAGTAACGTCTCACCCCGCGATTCTCATTTGAAGCGGCAGCGCTTCCGAAATGTTTGCAAATAAAACATTTAGTCTTACCAAAGATGCGCTCACAACTAAGGCACACGCCACAACAATCGCGAAGCCTGCTTTCATATTTGCCATCACGCGCGGAGCAGATGAGGAAGATGTTGGTTATAATTCCTGTGAGATGTGCTTTAGGTAGCAGGGATCTGAAGAATGGGAGAGATTATTGTCCCGGTTGGTCCTGCGCTACTGCAGGTGGATATAGGCGCTGTTCAGCTCAGCACCACGGCGCTCCGCTAACTAAACTCCTCCTACCGCAGCGTACTGCTTAAAGACACGCAGTGAGTCGCACTATAGTACGCTTGATAGTTGTAACCTAACCAGGTGCTATTATGTATACCAGACGCTATTATGTCTGCTTTCCGTGTCTGTTGTAATACGGTCTGCATCGGTAATTGTATATGTAGTATATTCTTCACTGGCACAAAACTGTGGAAAGTTTGTATTAGTCATCACTTTCATTAAAAACCCTCTTGCACTGTTTCAGTGGTATGTGATGAAAAGAATCTGTTACCTTAAGAAGTTAAATGTCCAGTTTGTTAAAGGAATGGGGGTTGATTCAATCTATTTAAAGGTAAAGTTTATCCAAAAGATGAAAATTCTCGAATAAATTACTCACACCTCATCCCCTATCTCAGGTGTATATGCTTTCCTCAAAAAGAAATGTTTTTTTTTTATATAAATAGGCATTTACCTCACTTTACGTCCATGTGTAGGTTACTGTGGTTCCAAGCTCAAAATATTTATTTTACTTCAGAAGACATTTAAAGGAACTGTTCACCCAAAAATGAACATTCTGTATTCACTTACTCACCATCGAGTTGTTTCAAATTTGATAAATTTCTTTGTTCTGATGAAGACAGGAAAAGATATTTGGAAGAATGCTTGTAACCAAACAGTTCTTGGCAACCATGACTACCATAGGAAAAATTGCTTTATAATTTTGTTTTGTTTTGTTGAACACAAAAGAAGATATTTTGAAGAATGTAGGAAAGCGCACAGTTCTGGGGCACTTTTGACTCGTCATTTTTCCTATTCTGGTAGTCAATGGTGGCCAAGAACTGTTAGGTTTTAAGCATTCTTCCAAATATCTTTCTCTGTGTCCATCAGAACAAAGAAATTAATGCAGATGTGGAACAACTCGAGGGTGAGTAAATAATGACAGAATTAGTTAGTTTTGGAGAAATGTCTCTTTCATAGAAAACTTGATGTACGGTATGTGCTTTTAGGACCTTCAACAGGTTGGGACCCGGACATACTGTAAAGTGATGGATATTTTATTAAAAGAAAGACATAAACATCTGGAATGGCATGGTGGTTAGTAAATAATAATTTTCATTTTTGGGTGAACTATTTATTTAATTCACTTTTTAAACTCGAATACAACCAGTTAATTTAGTTGTCAGCACAAGCACATGTTATAGGTTCACTGAATCTGCAGTAAGGGTTGAAACTATTGTAACTACAGTATTGTGGTGGCACCAGTATTTATGTAATGGTCTGGCCTAATATGCAATCTCTCAAAGCAGTTGTTTCCTCATCTGAATATGGGGTGAGGTACATCGGCTTTAGGCAAAACATGTCTGTCTTAAAGGCTTCACATAACCAAGAGCGTACTACTGTAGATCGAAATGCGGGAAGTTATTTCACACTTCACTTGTTTCTCTCCCTTTTGATCATCGCTGAGTCGACCGTGTTACCCGCTGTGATCCAATAAAAAAGACCTGCATTCCTTCTGACGTAACGGTTTTAAAACAGTGAGAAACAAATACAGTTCTCCAAGTTATTCATAATTTACTTCCGCAGCAACGGTCTTTTCGCCCCGAAATGAAAGTAATCAAAAGGCCGTCGACCACATTTTAATGACGCTGACATTTTCCTGCTCATCTGAGTTGGTAGCCCGATTTCCATATCAGAAGGACGACGGCAGTCTGATCCAATCAAAAGAAACATGAGAGAAATGTGAGCGTGCTCTTATATGCCAATTAGGGCAGACCAATTCGTTTACCTGACTTTTCGACATTTTTCTGTGCATACTAAATGCAGTCCTGGTTAAAAAAGCTATTTTGGTATAACTTTATTAGGCCTACTGTTAAAATGAAATAAGTCATGAGCTATAGCAGATAGGGAGTATAGTTCCACCAAATGTGAATTCCTGCTTTAAGCTCAATTCCTCATTTGTAGATTCATTTCACTTTGTCCGAACTTTCGAAATTTCTAAACCCAAACTTCTCAATCCAGTTTTTTTCAATGGGCTAGTGAATTTCAGACAGGTCAGATATTCAGAAAATATTTTCCCTTTTCTACATTTGCATTGGTGTGACCATGTGATGAATAATTGTGAGTTCAGTGAACTGCAGAGCTTAAAGGTTCTCACGCAGGTTTTTAAAGGTGTGTAATTATTCTACTTGAGTACTGAACATTTGCCTAATAAAAACACCATCTGGGCACTTGAGTGTGAATTGGTTTAAGGCGGTGTTAAATTATTAAGCAAATCTCACGAAATGGGTCCCACTTAACGTTTTTTTTTCCAGAAGACAAGAGTTATGGGACCACATTGTAGATTCCTTGTCAGAATTCAAAAAGCCAGGCACAAGTTATTTTATTTAAATGACTTTTCCCAGGTCTCATTGACATATTTAAAGCGGTTTGACACTAAGCTTGCACCGCTCTCCCTCATCTGGCTGCTTCATTTTCACTTGTTTGACAGAGAAAGAGACAGTCCAGACATTAATACCCATATTTAACATTCGGCAGCGTGGCTTTATCCACGCAGGCATAGTCTACTTTTAGTATCTGCATTTAAATGTCATCAGTGTAATCCAACTGATGAGAAACGTGTTATAAATTGAATGCCATTTTTATCGCAACCGAACTGACACGAGCATCACATCTCAGCTTGGCCAGTGAATCGGTTAGATATAAATAATCCATTATTACGCTTAATAATTCATAGCTGTAGAACTTGTTGATGTCATCAGCCTTAATGGTTTAAAGACACCTGTAGCACTCAAGCTACTCGAGAGAGTCCAGTACACATTGTCCAAGCACTTACAGAACTTACGCCGCAATTTGCGGTTAGGTCGAATTTTACGGTAAGTGTGCACAGCGGCGCTCTCACTATGTCATAATAACAATGCCCGCTGTACTGTACATCACACGTTGGTCCCTACTTCTATGAATAACATTGACAAGGTCACAAAGACACAAGCAAAACAGAAGAGCTTTATTCTAATTTAGTTGAATGTGATGGAAATATTCACAGCATCAATCTAGAGAAGCTGTTTACTGCATCCTGTACTGGAAGCATAAACAACTGAAAGGAGAGCAAACCGACGAGAGAAAAAGTTTAATCATTCCTTTAAAGGTAAAAACAACCACTCAGAGATGAAAATAGCAGGCGTACACCTATTACCGCGAACGGAAACGGAGCATTATACGTGTAATGAAATAAAATAGATGTGAATTCAGCACAACATTTGACGCCTCCGAGGCCGTCAAAGCAACCGGTCCATAACAGCAAACCTCTTCCGAAACATTAAGACACCGTGGAGGCAAATCCATCTACATGCATAACACACAAGGGATGGAGATATGAAAATCCTGAATGTATAAGCAATTTCATCCATGGACGAAACTTGGGGACCTCTTGACTCTTGATGCTGCGTTATGGATAAATATTTGTGCGCGCACTACACAATCCACACAAATAACACGGTGGGAATGTAGCAATATTGCAGAGTAACATTGTTTGCTTTTTGCGTAGATCAAATCACAAAGGAAGAGAAAGTAAATAACGGCTGCGCAAAATGGCTCTTTCTGCACCAGACAAAAGTTGTCATCCAAGTAAACACATTTCATATCGCAGGAGACAAATGGTAGCAATGCACTGTCTGTTTCGCCGCGTGACCTTTTGGCTGCAGTTTCGAAACACAATGATGGCTTGATGGGCATGCGGAAGGAGCGACATTGACAAACGACAGCAGATGTCGTTTGTATTTTCATTCGAACCGTAACCCTGGAATACACTTTGCTTAATTAACCTCGCGGTGCCTGTTCCTCTTGGAGGGCTTCCTATTCACATCTTACCTTAGGGAAGAGGTGCAATCTGCTCCTGCAGAGCTTGCATTTCACACACAATTTACAGCAGTGTAGACGTCGCATTCCACAGCACTTGAATGAAACATAACGTTTTCTATCAGTCGAAGGGGTCATTAAATTAATGTTGCTGTTTGGCTATAAAAAATGCAATCTTTGGTACTGACATTATCAGCCGAGGGTTGCGTAAGCAGGCGCCTCTGGAATTATGCTGAAGTTTTTTATTTTTGCCCTAAATCGTGAGATTAATCAACACGTTTGGAATGTGTTAGTTTCTAAAGCTGGGACACAATTCTTGTCATAGCTTCCTATGTGGATTAGTTAACATTCTCTTTTTATTATTAAGGGTGCTATACTGTAAGATTTTTTATGGAATAGCATGCAATAAATATTTGGCAGATAAAAGTGAAACAGGTGTCATGAAATATCACATATACCATACCATACAGTAAATACAATCTAAAGAGGTTTTCTTGCATAGGTACCGTAAGTACCAAATTGATCTGACTACACTATGTTACACGAACAAAAGTAATTTTAAGAGAAAGACCCAGTAGAAATCGCATGTTGCCAGATTGTAAAGGGATAGTTCACCAAAAATGAATATTCTGTCAAAATTTATTCAACCACATGTGTTTCAAAATGACTTTTTCTTCAGTGGAACACAAAAGAAGATATTTTGAGAAATGTCTCAGTGGTTAAGTCAATGGGGTCCAAAATTTTGGTTGCCAGCATTCTTCAAATATATTCTTTTGTGTTCTGCAGATAAAACTCGTGGAGGTTTGGAATGACATGAGGGTGAATAAATTATGAAATAATTTTTGGGTGAACTATCTTTTTAAACCATTATTTTGCTTTAGCTGCTTTTGACAATGGTTATATTTGGCAGATACCTTTGTCCAAAGCAACTCACAGTACGTTCAGGTTATGCATTTTTGTCAGTATGTGCATTCCCTGAAAACCAAATGTATGACATTAATGTTGCTTGTGCCATTCTATAACAGTTGAGCTACAAGAACAGCAACCTGTAACTTGCATTAAAGTATAGTACTACTGCTCGCTTGCACTCGCTTCATGATAGAAGAACCTTTAACATCCTCTGTTTCACAAAAGGTTCTTTGTGGTGAAAAAAGGTTCTTCGGATCATAAAATGGTCAGAAAGAGATGGTTCTTTAAAAAACCTTTGACTGAATGGTTCTTTGCGGAAACAAAAACGGTTCTTCTACGACATCGCTCTAAAGAACCTTTTAAGCACCTTTATTTTTAAGACTGTTCTCCATGTGTATGGCAAAATAACTTCCTGTGTAGACAGCATGTTGACTTTGGTTACAACAGCCTGTTGCTTTTTATATATCTACATTATTCATCAGTTTAACGCTGGGTTTATTTTATGCTTAGGTATGTTCAGCGAATCGTTGATATATCTCTAAACACACAATCCAGCTGGCCCAGCAACTTTACCTCACCGCTAAGAGAAATAAAACTTTTCCCCACTTCACTATCATATCAGCACAATGCCTCGCCATCCCAAGCAATAATCTAAACAACAGTCTGGGCGAAAGACAGTTATTTTCCATTTTTTGCTCATGCTGAAAAATGTTTTGCTCATTTTGAGTAAAATGCTAATGCAGCATTCTGAAGTAATGCATGCTAAACCATTTTTGTTCTCATTTTAGGAGGTGGCGGGGGAAAAATTAATAATACATGGCATGTCGGGAGGGGTTCGGGGGGAGTGTTTTGCTGTTCAATAATGGCAAGCTCACAAGTTCTTGTGTTTCAACAAAAATGCAATAATGTGCAAAAGTGTTATTTGAATAATGCAGAGGCTGCATGCATAAATAGTACATTAGAACTGATTTAATTGTGCAATGGAGAAAGCCAGGTTTAGCATTAAACAAACAAATGCAGTAAAGCAGAATAAGTCAACCCTGTGACCGAGTGCCTCTGTTATCACTAGGGAGTTGTGCTGGATCAAATACATGTCAAGTTCAATGTCTGGCTTTACATCTACAGGGGGATTCTTGTTGGAAATGTATACTTCACTGTGCATTATGTGCTACAGTGAATGCTATGAAAATGTTTTCAATATACTGCAAAGCTGAGGGGTTTTGGGATTTGTTAACAGCACCTTGGATATACAGTATGTTACAACTTTGTCTTATTTGTAAGTTCAACCACCTGCAAAATGCGAAACTTCGCACCTGATCTATCTTTGCATTGACTTTTTATGCGGTAAGCACATGGCCTTTTTTAAAGTGCTCTTAAGAGCTTTGGGAAAAGCAGAGGGTGAGAAATGGAGTTTAATATGAGGACCTTAATCTGGTCTCCACACCTGCACCATCAGAAAATAGGGGTTGGCAGAAAAGAAGTGAAGACCCAATCTACCTGAAGCCCTTGGCTAGCATTACACAGCACCTTTGAAAGTGATATTTCACCGTGAGAACAAAACAGGCCTTGTTGAGAGTTTCGGAACTTTAGTTGGAGAACACTTGATCCTACTCCTGAATAAATCAAAGAAACAACTGCACTACAGAAAGCCTGAAATTTAAAGAGCTAATGATGAGCACAACTTTTCTTTGTTGATGTTTTGTTATTTGAATTCGGTTATAATTCTGCTATTGCAATATTAATAAAACTGGAAATGTAAAGTGACAGCTCACCCAAAAATAAAAATTCTGTCATCATTTATTCACCCTCATGTCATTTCAAACCTGTATGACTTTCTTTCTACTGCAGAACACAAAAGAGTATATTTTGAAGAATGCTGGTAACCAAACTACATCGGCCCCATTGACTTCCATTGTGTAGATATAAAAACACTGAGACATTTCTCAGAATATCTTTTGTTGTGTACCAAAGAAAAAATATTGGTTGTGAAAAAATATTACATCTTGGGTGAACTATCCCTTTAAGGCCATAAACATTTATATGTTGTGGGGACAGAAAGTGAATTGCTTTTGGAAACTTGACCTTTACCTCCAACTTTCAACTACCAGCACAGTCCGAATATGTGCGCCACACACTGTACCTATTTGCATTGCATCTGCCCTCTCCTTCAAGGTATAGATACGATATATTGACTGGGGAGCTCAGAGGATGTGGGTCCCTTCAGCTATTCCACTAACAAAGTGCCAGCACAGCAGATGGGGTAAGGAGGAGAAAGAGACAGTCTAAGAGAAGCTTTAGAGAGAGAGGCCTAGGAGGGAGGAGGGAGCGCTCTCAGAATAGAGTACATAAAAATGAATGTGGGTCATTAAAACAGATCAGGGTATGTTAATGGGCAGTAATTACATGGTGGTGGTGGATTTGGCTTCACGGTGGCAAAACCAATGCGGAGGGGAAGGAATCTGTGGGTTGAGGTATTGTGGCAGGGATGGAAACAAATAGTGGCTTTGTCATTATGTGTCTAAATGAGAAATAGTGTGTGAAAATGGAGGATTTGTCAGTGGAAGCACTTGTTTACTCACAACATATCTCTGCTTGATTGGTTTGCGATGGTGCTTTTAAGTGTCTATGAAAGAAAAAAGATCCAGAATGAACTTTTTTTAAAAGCAAAATCATGTTCTAAACAAATACACTTAAAATCTTTATTTAATAATTTCTAACAACTTAAGTCAAACCCATTGATAAGTGATGTTTAAGGGATAGTTCACCCAACAATTAAATTCTGTCATCATTTACTCACCCTCATGTTGTTTCAAATCTGTATAAATTTCTTTGAACATCAAAAGAACCGTTCTAGGGCACCATTGACTTCCATTGTAGTTTAGTTTCCTGCTATGAAAGTCAATATTCTTCAAAATATCTTCTTTTGTGTTCAGTGGAACATAGGTTTGAAACAACTTGAGGGTGAGTAAATGATAAGAGAATTGTCATTTTAGGTGGAAATATCTCTTTAACTTACTTAGGTTTATTAACATACACAATATTGATCTATGCAAGTTTTACTCGTTTAAGTGACTTTTAATTTCTTTGTTTCTTTCATCATCTTTTTAAATTTATTTCTGGCTGTAATCTATTTCTACTTTCGCTAATCGATTTTCCAGGCTAGTTTTTGTTAAAATTGGTACCGTAATTTAAAGCAAATCTAAGTCATGACATAAAAAGTGAGTTATGTAAAAATCCCAATGTAAAAATTTATTTTTGAACAATATTTACTGAACACTAAACAAACATTAATTTCAAAGCATCTTTTAATATAAATTTAAAAACATTCACACATTCCTCTCACATAGTTTGGTTTAATTAGTTTAAACCTTGGATCCTTTCACATATTTTACAGTTTAAAATACTTTAACACTTTATTTATGTGTATAACCAATAGTTCCAAAAAACAAATCATGTTGTTTACCCAGAGGGGATGGTTTGGACTCACTTTAGCTCTCTGCATGAGAAACAGGGCAAACACTGAGTCTTGGCACTTCAGTTGAGTGTGTGTCCAGCTTGGCATCCAGGTGAAACTTGGCCAGGGACTCCTGCTCTCGAACAGAAGTTTAGGCTGTGATGCTTTCCTAATATCTCTACCAAATCATGTCTTCCAACATGGACCAAACTCTGCCAAACCACTTACTGTTGGATTTCTGTCAGCATTTCTGCTTGAGACAAGGAAATAAGTAGAAAACAGTTGTATTCTGAAGCAGTTGCATTCTCTTCCAGTAGCACTCAGTGGCTCAGTGGTTAGCACGTGGAGCTAGCAACGCCAAGGTCATGGGTTCAAACCCAGGAATTGCACATACTCGGAAACAAATGTACAGTTGAATGCAATGGAAGTAGCTTTGGATAAAAGCGTCTGCCAAAAGCGTAAATGTATTGTCTTTAATGGTTGAAACACAAAACAATTATTGTGGAACACAATAATTCAATTTGGGTCCAAAATCATTATGGTATAAAGCGAGCAGGGATGTTTGTCATTTCATTTTCAGTAACACTACATGACAACATGAGCTAACCTATAACCACAAACAAAGAAGCCTTATGAAATAATAACATTTGTCTTTTTCCTTGGACCTCTAAAATAAAAGCACTGACTCATTGTATTGCAGTTTTCACGTAAAGAGCGCTGAATCTAATATTTATTTATTTAGATTATTTTAATTTACAGTAGTTTGTTTGGCTGATACATCTGATGGGACAAAAATAGGAAAAATGTGTTTTATGTGAAGAAGTGCAAATGACACTTGTGCTTTCATATGCACACATGCTCTGCTACAGGTGTCATCCATGCAAATTGCAGAACACGTAGACATATTACTTTGTTTCTTTTTTTGGTTTTAATGTGTTAAGCTGTTAATTACAAAAAACATTCATTTATAAAAAAAATGACAGCCCTAACAAACTTTTATTTTAAAGTCTTCATTTATGTTTAATAGGGTTAACAAAACAACATAAGTTAACAAAACAACATAAGTATTCCTGGCTAGAAATTGTTGCAATATCATTTAGGGAAGATCATTTAGAATGAAAAGATCCACTTCAAATGTATAACAAAAGCTAGACTGACATGCGATAAGACTCGTATCCCAAGATGCATTATCTGTATTTTATTCATTAAGACGTGACTTGAAGTACAATATGAATATTAGTAATAGGAAGTAAGTGTTATCTCATGTGGGTATCAGAAGAGCAAGACAAGATCCACAAGTACTCCTCAAGTACGCTTCATTTGCCTTCTCTCAAAAAAAGAACTAATTCTTATCTCCTTCGGGCAGTGAACTTCTCTCACAGAAATGAATGACCTTATGTTCATTTGGAAGAGCGAGATGATATACTTAACCTAAACATCGGATCTAATGAGCCGAATACACTTTCTCATGCAATCCATTATGAACAGTTCTTAAAATCCAAGACCGTTTTCATCTCTAAACAGATCTATTGGCCCTAATATAGACTGAGGGAAATTATACAGTACTTGTGCAACATCAAGAATTTACAATGTGAATGTAATTTATGGGGACAGCCATATTCACAACCAGTTTCTATTCTTATTTCTTGTATAAAGGATTGTTGGTGGGAAATTGAGGATCTGAGGGATTCTTGGACATGCAGCCTGCAAAGCAATGAAAACTGTGAATGTTTCCCATTTAGCATCACTTCAAGAAAGCATTATTACAATTTATCAAAATCAAACAATGTTACATTTAATGTATACTTTACATCATTTTAGACATATATTGCACTTTTATACTGTTTGTTCATATACTTTTCATGCACTCATATATCATTTTTCATATATTCATTTCAGTTCTTTACACATTGATTCCATCTTATTATTATGGAATATATGCTGTTGCTGTATGACTAAAACATTGTACAAAGGAGAATGGTGATGGTTCATTAATTTCGTCTGGTAGCAGCGAGTGCTTCTCCCTGTAATTGCCAGAGTGTCTGCATAATCTTCAGAAAGTTAACTGATAAGGAGTTGCTTCCTGCCACGGACACTGAATTCTTTGTTTCATTTGTGCTGTGAGGGAGATATTTTGAGATAATATGCTTTTTATATCTGACTGTGTTTCAGGTGGCGGTTATATTTCTTTCCTGGTAGCTCTCATAATGAAGACGCTTTGCACCATCGCTCTGCAGTTTTATATTGCCTTAAATAAAAGGCAATATACTCTGCACATTTGAAAATAATTTAAAAAAAGCCTTTCTCCCCTTATTTTTTATCTTGTGGCTATCTGTTATTGGTTGTAACTGAGCATGTTTAGAAATGCACATATAACTATTCAAGTATATGAAATATACACAGTTCATGGGGTCCAAAGATCAGAGACCATAATGAAGAAATTTACATTTTAAAGCTTTAATATTTCAATCTTAGACATTTGGACCCAACAGTACTGTATTTGCCTTTACTGTATAGTTGTGTACATGGTATGTATTTATAGGAGTCTCTCATTCTGCACAAGTATGTCTGTAGATTTATTCCTCTGTGTACAGGTGTATTTTTTGTCTTTCTTTGTCACGTCCCTAAGGACTGAGAACTGGCAGCGGAGGGCCGGTGAGAGCCAGAGCGAGTGCTCATTATTTAGTCCTCCAGAGGCCTGTCCACTGTTGCACCAACAGCATCTCTCCAGCCCCGCAGCAGCCTGACTGACCCTATGTCTGCTGTTTATGGAGACATCACTTCATTAGCACAGAGCTATGTTCAACAGACATAAGGGTGCACCATCTGCCTCTCAATCACGGCCAAGGTTAAATACGCTCGCCCTGCTTTAGGGTTGGGCTCGGGACAAGATATGTTGCCCAAATATTTTCATTGTAGTTTGTCCATAAAAACAGAAGTGTTCTGTGAATTTCTAATTTGCATTTTAGGGGTTCTTTTAATGTGCAAAACAGCATTATCTCTACACTGATGTGCAACAGCAAACAAAGTTGTGCAGTTCAGCACAATTTCACAGGAAATGTAATTTTGACGTAATTTGACTTCTTAACTCGTGTCAAAACAAGTCCGCAAGATTATGATAACATGCAATTTTTTGTTTCAAACAGAGAGGGTGATACAGACCCTTTTGCAAAATGTAAACATTAGAGGCCCACAAATTCTTCCTGTTTCTGTTTTTTTTAATCATGTCTAGGCACGGAAAAAATAAGAGACCATTCCAAATTTCCATTTAATCAGATTGCTAGATGCATTGTGTCCATTCCAATCCACTGTCTGTTGAATTTCAACAAAATCAATCCTTAGGAGCAGGTCCGGATTATCCAATGGACATTATGGGCACAGGCCAAAGCATTTCACATAACAGTGTTTCTGCTATATTCATTCTGCCGTGCGCTTCTCTGGCCAGCGCACATGGAGGTGCGCAGACAACTGAGTATAGAGAATGTGAAGCTGACGTCATGCCCTATGTTGCAGTGGCGCCGACATCTTGGGAGGATAATACTCCACTGCTATTATTGTTTTGATTGGTACCGTTACTTGTTTCGTTTGATATATGGTGAAATTGAAAGTGAAAGAACCATGGGCTTTTCCTGAACGAGTCTGCGTAATGCTATTGCAGTTTTTAACACAACAACACCAAGACCTACCATAGTTATATTTCCTAATCAAACAAGAAAAACAAAACACTGCATTGAACGCACTAGCAGCCATCCTCCCAAGATGGCGCAACATTCAACGTGGCGTGACGTCGATTAACAAGCTCTATACAGAGGAAAATTTGATGGACTACAGCTTAGGGATTTAAAATTATAGTATGGTATTCATATGCAAAATTATGCATTTTTGCACATTTGTTTAGACATGGAATGCACGCTATAAATATATTAAGGCTACAAACAGTCTGGCCTTGGTGAACGTATTAGCACTCAACAAACAAACACTGTTGCTTTTGAAAACAAACAAGCCGACTTTAAACAGCTGAACCTTTTAGAAGTCACGATTTTGTTTCGCCTCTACAGTCGCTTCGCCCGTGTTGGGGGAAACGGAGTGCTCTAAGTGGCACAAAAGCACACAGGTTAGCCCGTAGCTAAGTGGGCTCGGTAATATGGCTAATTGTCTTACCTGCTCAAATGAGGGAGTCCATTAGCAAAGGCCGTGGCCTATCCCTGGAGCTCTGATTCAGCAAGGCAATTAAAAACAGCATTTTAAAAAGCGCTTTCTGCCAGAAATGTCCTCCCTAAGCCAATACCACGGAGAATAAAAGGCTGGCAAAGTATAATTTCATCGTTCCTAACAAGCAAAGCAACAGGAAATGGCACCTCAAAAGCTCATACTGTGGAAACATAGATGCACTCGCTCATAAACGCTCATAAACAACAGCTAAGGACGTTTGTGGCAATTTGTTGAAAACGATACAACAAATTGGATTACACAATAATCGCCAGGCACTTTGTGACGGCGATAATGAAGAAGAATGACCCTTTGGAGTGGGATTGGGAAGAGCAAACACTAGCTTCTCGGTTTACCCAGATCATAATGATCATTATAGAGGAATATAGGTCCTTAGAAAAACCTCCACGTTTTAACAAGAGCCACTGAAAGTCTACCGCCACCACGGCGGATGACTTTTATTAAAATGGAGAAAAGGTTAGGTGATTTTCAGCCTCTGCCCCATAAGCCTAATTTAATCCTCCGGGGCTCTTTTCAATAAAATGTGATGCATTACTTATCGCCGGTCCCTAATTAATATAATATCATTTAATATTAGGAGCTTTGATAGGCTGCGAGATTCGCTGGCTCCCACTCTGTTTATCTCATCCTCCAAAGACCTCAACTGAGACTCACCGAAACGCAGACTAATACAAATAATATTTTACGCCTCAGTGACAGCCGTTTTCAACCGGGAGGAAAGTTAATCATTCTCTGAGGGATGATGGGATTGGAAATATCAAGGCAGAGCCAATGAGGTTATAGTTATCAAAAAGTCAAATGAAATCAGATACTGAGACAATTACACACCGTGGGACACAAAGGACTTGGCGCTGGTCAAAGCTGACGGCAGGACAGCGGATTTTTATCGTACTTTAGTTTGCTCATTCCAACCACTGATTAAAAGCCGGCCCTGGCAACGGCGTGCGCATGTACGAGCGTGCATGTGATGTGGATGGCACATTTCCCCCCTCATCTTTCTTCTCACGGCAAGCGCTGATCTCCATACAAATCTCCATTTACTTGAGGCCCAATTACACACCAACCGAGAAAGAAAAAGAGAGAGAGAGAGAGAGAGGAGGGTAAGAGAGACAGATAAGGAAGAGTGAGGGAACGAGAGAGGGAAAATAAGAGAGAAAGTTGCCTGAGCACCGGCGAGCAGACAGCGCAGTAAGAGCTCTAATGGCCCTGACCACATGATTGGATGCAGCAATGCACAGCTGCAGCACGCTAGAATAATGACAAGCCGCATCAGCGGGATTAATCTAGCACTGCGTAGAATCAACATACATTGTTTCTTGAAGTCGAAGTGAAATGCCATTTGCAACCTATTGCACTTTCATAAACCAGCATATCTCAGAGCGAAACGGGAGATTTAATGAGGAAAAATGGACGGGACATGGTTTTACTCTTCGGAAATTGACTGGATCATGAAAAGTGGGCTTTACGTAGTAGAGTAAAGCAAAATGGAAGGGCACTTGCAATTTCGTTTGAAAAGATATAAACAAATATGAAAATGTTCATATATTTTGATTACAAATGTTTGCTTCTTTAAAATAATGAGCACACTTCATGTTGACTTTAATCTAAATGCAACCAAAAACAAAATCAATTTCTGTCTTTAGTACTTTTTTTAGATAAACTTAAAGGGATAGTTCACCCAAAAATGAAAATTCTGTCATCATTTACTCACCCTCTTGTCATTTTTACCAACTTTCTTCAAAATGTCTTTTGTGTTCTGCAGAAGAAAGAAAGTCATACAGGTTTAAAATGACAAGAGGATGAGTAAATGATGACAGAATTTTCATTTTTGGGTGAACTATCCCTTTAAGTTTATCTTAAAAAGCACTAAAAACAATTATTAATAAATAGTGAGAATAGAGAGCTTATACATTTAAGTGTATTTTAGTGCACTTTATTCACCTAGGCTTACACCTATTCACAACATTAAACTTATAATATTGATGTATAAGTTGAGCTGTTGGGTATGATTTCGATTGGACGTCACTGGATTTCTTAACACACGTAAAGATAACTACATAAAGTATCCTGCAATTTTATGTTCCGAACAAAGATATCAATACAAAGCGGTTCTGTGTATTATTAAACATAGTTTGGTATTGATTAAATAAAATGAACTATTGACTCAACATGCAGAGTTAACGGTTGTCCTCAATTTTGCAGGTTCTCTTCACAAAAATCTTTACAGTAGACCGTTACAGAATAACACAATGTACAGTACAGCTGTCAAAGAACGTTATAGACATAAGGTTCACAGTTTGGTCCCGTGCTTCTCACACAAACACACACATACACCACTCACACAAGAAAAGCACAACAGCCCTTTAGCAGATAGGTGAAGCAGGGGACAAATTGTCAGAATGAAGTGGGACAGGTGTTTGACAGGACCACAAACTGACAAGCTGAATACACCCCCCTTCTATTTCCTTCTTTTTCAACTCTCTCTTCCTCACACCAACCCGCTCGCCCCCATCTTGCCTCTATCTGTTCTTCACCCACAGTTGTCTGCTCGTACCTCACCATCACTAAACACACAGGCCTCACCTCTGCCGAGGAGGACAGCTGGATGAAGGAAGCGGCTGACAGCAGAAACTGTCAGCAAAAGGCGTGTGAGTCGTAGCCGACAGCAAGGAGGTTTGGATTTCTTTAGCACATTGCAAAAACTGAAAAGCACAGCAGAGCATCGCTTCTCAAACGCTATAGGGGAGATATACAGGGGGAACGGCTACTAACCAAACAATGCGCGTTGGATCTTATGCACTGTGGGGTTTTTAATATATGTCAGAGATGCTCATTTTTTAAGAGTTGAATTTTTTGGTGTATGGGCAAAAGATTTATTATCAATAGAGAGTTAAAGATGAAATGCCATTGCTCACTCTAATGTTATGCCAAACCTGTATAGACCACTTCAGGAAAGGTAAGCAAGCTGATCCAACTCTGGTCAAGAAGAACTTCCCGTTTGAGTTTTGTTTTGTAACGCTACACAAACATTTGAACAAAATACATCCAAAAGGGCATTAATAACCGAATCAAAATGTTAAACGAATACCTTAAAGAGATTGTTCACCCAAAAATTAAAATTCTGTCACAATTTTCATTTTTGGGTGAACTATCGCTCAGATTGTTCCAAACCTGTATATATATATATATATATATATATATATATACTGTATATATATAGTTCTGATAAACACAGAGAAAGATATTTGGAAGAATGTCAGTAACCAAACAGATCTCATCCACCATTGGCTCCCATGGTATTTATTTCCCTACTATGGCAGTAAATGTGGGATGAGAGCTGTTTGGTTACTGACATTCTTCCAAATATCTTTTCTGTGTTTAGCAGACATTTTTACAGGTTTGGAACAATCCGAGGGTGAAGATTTTAAAATAAAATACAAAAAAATGAAACCGGAAGTACTTCTATTTTAGACCAGTATTTATATCTTGCAAAGTGGTCTATACATTTTTAAGATTTTTAAAAAAAGAACATGCTGTTCAGTCTTGTACATAAAAATAATAATAAACGAGGACTGTAAATCATCACATTTACCATAAATCATAAATGAAATTACAAATAAATTACAATAAAATTATAATAAAAGTGGTTTAAATGATTATATAATATATATTATATAATCATTAATCATTACAGTGAGATGGTCTTTCTACTGGACCTTAGGCCTGTCGCACCTCCCATGGTGCCTGTGGTGGACTGTGCATGGCATGGGCATCCTCTTCCATGAGGCAGACCTAAGCCTGACCGCATACCTCATGGTTTTGCTGCAGGGTCTTCAGCAGGGGTCCACCGCTCATTGACGTTTCACCACTTAACCCAGAACGTCTCCTGGTGGCGGGGCAGTGAACACGGACGTGTCCCTGACACCCCCTGCAGCAAAACCTAGTTAGATGTTACTCCCCAAGCCTTGTCTCGTCGTTTCAGCCAGAGCCAGTGGCTTGCTTTCTCCACTTCCTCAGAGAGCTCTTTGGTGGATCTGCTCAGTGTGGCTCCCCATAGTCCCAGGTCCTTGAGCAGGCATGATGTTGATCTGCCCACAAAGCCTCTGGCTCCCACCTCCACCGGGTACAGCCTCACACTCCATCCACTTTCTCTGCACTCCGAGACCAGGTATGCATACTTCACCTTCTTTCTCTCGTAGGCAGCTTCCAGTCCCTCCTCCCATGGCACTGTCAGCTCAATCAGTATCGCTGCCTTTACAGCTGCAGACCACAGCACCACATCTGGTCTTAAGGTGGTGCTGCATATCTCCTGTGGGAACTGAAGCTGCCTTCCCAGATCTACTTCCATCTTCCACACCACCCCTGGTGTTAATAGCTTGGCGGGTGGTCTCTTGCTGGTATGCATTGCGGGCTCCCCCTGCCTGAGGAATTGGATCCTGCATCGGCTCTCTGATGGACTCTGGTTGTTTGCCTCCTGCTGACTTTTTACCAGCACCTCTGCCAGCTTCCTGAGCACTTGGACGTGCCGCCATCTGAGCCGACCCTGTGTCAGTACTGTTTTGCAGCCCGACAGAACATGCTGGAGTGAGGCATTGATGGTCCTGCAGAGGTCACAGGATTGCTCTGTTCCAAGCCATTGATGGAGGTTTTTTGGGCTCGGGAGGGTGTCGTATGCTGCCCTAATGAGGAAACTGAGCCGAGCCTATAGCAGTTTCCAGAACTCAGCTCAATTGATTGATCGGCTCGCGACACCCTCCCAAATTGTCCACCATCCCTGCTGCCCCTGTGCCACAGAACTCACTCTGAGCTCCTCCTGCTCAATGCTGGTGACCTCTGCAACAACAAGGTCCTTCCTCTCCTTCCTGCTTGCCTTGGACCATAGGATGGGTGGTTCGCTCCATCCGAGGCCTGCCCGCCCTATCTGGACCATGCCCACGACTTGGTGATGTTGTAGTCTTCCTATCACCTTCTGCAAATCCTCCTTATCCCTCCATTTCCTTCCAGTCTTAACTCTGGCATTTGCATCAGCCACTGCCCTGTCGGAGGACTCACATAATTCCATCACAAGCCTTGCCTTCTCCTGCCTGTAACCCAAGGTGATGGATTTCAGGGCTAACTGGAGTGAGTTCCATCCATACAGGCCGGCAACTGAGAAGCACTGTGGTAGGCCGAGCCATTTGCGGATGAAGGAGTTGGCTTTTGCCTCCATCCGCCTTACTGCTGATGAGGTGACTTCGCACAGATTCAGAGGCAACATCACTCTTGGGTACAAGGTGAAGTGATAACACCACACTTTGTACTTTCCAGGTAGCTGGCTTGCGTCGATCTTGGACAGGCCTTCTGACAGCTGCCGAAGGATGGTTTTCCCCATATCCTTGTCTGAGAGACCAGCTGTATAAAGTCTTCCTAGGCTTCGGATGGGCTGATCAACGATGCGGGGGATGTCTTCCCCGCTGATGGTGAAGGTGACTCTGTCATTTCTCTCCCCCTTTCGCAATGAGAGGCTCCTTGACTTCTGCGGCTTGAACTTCATCCTGGCCAAGGTGATCAGCTCATCCAGCCTCTTAAGCAGCCTCTATAAGAGTACAAAACCACGGCAAATGATCTTGACGATAACTCAACTTAAGCGTGCATGGGGCGATTCGTAGCAGGCAGGTGATGTCATCCATATAGCTGCTTAGGGGCGGGAGCCTCTGGCCTGCAGGCAGCCGGACCCCACCCACCACCTGTCTTGCCCCGATCAGGATGACCTCGAACGCTGTCACAAAGAGGATGGGGGAAAAAGAGCATACCATTGTGATCCCTACTTACAGTTCCAGTGGTGGCTATAATTAAATAATTATCTTCTGAGGTCATAAGATACCTTCCTTTCACAAACATACTTAACGTTTTCTCTTTACAAAACATTTAATTTAATGCATTTGTTTGACACTTTTATCCGAAGTGATTGGCAGTACATTCAGAATGTACACAAATGAGCTGTTTAACCCGAGAACCAGATCAGTCTGATTCCCAAACAAAATGATTCAAATCAGATGAATCAACTGATTCATTGAAAAGAATCGTTATTTCAAGTACTAGGCAAGAATGTACCAAACAAGGTTTTCAAAGCTACAACTCATATTCGCATTCAGGGAGAGTAAACCATAACAGAAATTTCATTTCTAAAAGAGTACAAAACCATGGGGTAAAAAATAAGATCCTCTCAAGAGACGGCAAAACGATCTTAACGATATCTCAACTAAGCGTGCTTTTCCACGCAGAATGGGTGCCATATCCGCATTACAGCCACAACACTTTTTATAGGCTGTCTGCAGAGCTGAAGAAGTATAATGGGGAGTGAGTTATGACAATAATAACTCTGTCTCTTCATAATCAGGTAATCAATTCAATCTACTGCCAATTGTTTCAGACAAATGCTTCATCCGCATTCCCTGTAGAATGTAATTGAAGGGTTCTGCCGTTATTGACTCATGTAGAGTAAACACCTGTGAGGTCGTCTTCTGTTGTTGTGGGCGTCCATTAATTTCAGATGAGTAAGATTTACAAGGTGTATGTAAATTCATACTTTGCCACCTGAAACATCACTTTGCAACTCAAGGTCCCCTGTGGTGTTAGCATTAACCTATAGATTACAGATGCAATATTTGTAATGTAATGCAATGTAATATTCATTCTGATGGAACTCTGCATGAATAAAAATGATTTGAGATCTTATTGAAACGTGAATTGTGTTAGAGTAGAGCAGAGCGGGGACATTCTTTGGGTTGCTAATTTACTCGGAAAATGTTTAGCCTGAAGCTTTGAAATTCAGTCCTTAAATATGACAAATTACAGGTGAAAATGAAATATATGACTGAGATACATTTAAAATAGTACACAAGTGCTGATGTTACATGACACGTGCTGTGATAAATGTAACAGAAAATGAAAAAGCTTTGTACCTCACTTTGATATTATAGTCCTGGCACACGTATGCCAGTTTACTTTCTGTGTATGCATCAATTTTAGAAGTGCATGCAATTCCATTGGCCTACAGGCAGCTGCACCAGGATCATGGCAGAATCAATATTTTTCTAATACTGCTAGCAAACCTAAAACGCAACACAAAACACATGCCATTTTTAAACTGTACATTGTTTAGCACAATGATAGAAAAATATGTCAGATTAAAATGCACATACCTGCATCTGATACAGAGCATTGATGGTACTTTCAATGTCACATTTTTCAAGAGCAACAATAACTGCTGCTCTTTTCTTTAAAATTCTTGGAGGACAGGAAGAATAAACATTCTGTTTTGAATCACAGCAATTAGATTATTTTAATCTCTGAACTTTTCGTGAAACAATGAGCATTTAGTGCAGAGATGTGAAACAGCAAAAGGAGGTGATCTGTCAAGGCAGGCGCGGGGGGATTTCCCCCTGTGGAAGAAATGTTAAGCTGTGGGAGAAATGCAAGGAGCAGGAGCTGTATCGATTGGAGCTTTAGCAAAATCTACCGTTGCATCTGTGCCAATGAAGGAAAAAAACAGATCAAAACCTTCTGTCCACGATTGAATCATGCTGTTGTCACTCAACAAATCCGTAAGAGCTGGGCACAGCTCCAGAGGAATCAATATGGCATGGATAGATATTAATGTCTGGTATTATCAAGTCCAACTGAAATCACATTGAAGAAAAGAGACCTAATCGTTTTATTAACAGTTTATACTCAAAGCGTGTTACAGGTCTCTTCCATCTTGAAAAAGACAAACCCGCTAGCGCTGAAAACCGTCATTGTCAGTTATCTAGCTAAAATGAAAGCCGGTATTGATCTGGGCTTTCAGTGAACAACCGTGTCGGACCATCTTGTAAATCAGAGAGATGAAAGCGTGACAACAATTGGACAATGACAGACTCTTATTTTCTTTAAACAATTGTTTGCCATTGGTCAATAGTTCTTCTGTGACGGGGTTTCACCCAAAGAGGCCTTTAGGAGAACAAAGATGCACATCGGCGCTAGTGGAGATTCGCTGCGGCAGTCAAAGTGACAAGTTTTTCCCGCTCAGCGGAGGGATCACGGATACTCTGTGACCACCTGCAATAGAAAACATAACACTGGCATAAAAATGATGCTAAATATATGTAAATCATATCATCTTTATCCAACTGTGCATTTTATTTTCATTTGGGGTCACTGACATCTGTCTGTGAATATCTGCATGAAGTCATAAACATGAATTGCAACTTATTGTGATTTAACTGTAACTAGGCAGCAACATTAAAGGATGCACATCTTAGAAAAGAACAATTAATGTAGACAAACACTAACAGATGTTTGTTGTCATTAAAAGGAATGTAAATATAGGAACTATATTGGACATTTATGTCAAGCAGCATTTAACAGTTGTCTGACGTATTTGCTGAAAAAAGTAAGTATTAAAGGAAGATGGCTTTTATATGTGTGTTTTTATTTCATTATAAAAGCTTTATTAAACACAGCTGGTACAAACTCTAATTAATAATAATACATTTGCATTGCTTTGAATAATGTATAATACTATTAGGGGAAATTCGGGTAAAATGGGACACTTTTGACAGTCATCCCATCCAAAGTGTTCCAATGAACCCCTGAATTGGGGGGTTCAAATAGATCAGCATCGGCCCTTGCAATTTTCTCTTTGCATGTTATTATAGAAAAGATACTGAATGTGTAGTGGAAATTATTCTGCCCACATATAAGCAGCAAATATGAACAGCCTGTACTCCCGAAGGAACTACAGGTACCAGTACTGTTTAGGTTTTAGGGATTAGGTGAATCAAATCTGTAATGCCTGCTTCATGAAATTCAAATCTGTGGTCTTGTCAACAGCGTGAGATGTTCTTTTCATATTTCTTGTTTGCATCTCCATCACGACCGACCGTCTCTCATTCAAACTCCAGATTCCCAAACAAAATTCTTTCTTATAACTCCTCTGGTACTGTCATGCTATAATTGCAAACAATTGTTTGTGTATTTTGTAATTCCAGCAACAAAGAAATAGCACTTGAGCATCAAACTTCAAATCCACCATTTAACAACAGCACAATAAAAATCTTTTGTTGTGTTCAGGCGGCCAACTGTACTCAGCACTATTTTTGTCAGGCCGTTGAATAATACAACACGTGTTGAGACGTGCTTGTCAGGCAAAAAGCAGAAAGAAAAACCAGACCACCTCCTGCATAAAACATTGCATTAAGTTAAATACAAGGTAGAAAGGATGATAAAATGAATATTAAAATACTCTAGGGAGCAGGAGTGATGAAGAGCAAATACATGTAGCACTACTGAAGTACGTATTTAAGGTGTTATTAAGGTGAAAGCTTGCGATAAAGACATCATCTCAGATCAAACACGGTAGTTTTAAAGATACTTTTAAAACTGCAAGTAGGGAATACTGCTTAACTGTGTATCACTATGACACAATATATTTGGCGGTTTTTAAAAACACAATAGTTGTAAATAAATTAAATTCGAAATAAATTACCCTTAATTGAGGAGACTTAATGCAAATATGAGACACTCAAAGTACATGTTGGACATAATCATCTAAGCATTGCTAAATTTGACAAAACGTGCACTGTAAAATGTTGCTGTAGTTTTGCAACATAAACGTACCTAGTTTTTATTTCATATAACAAGACTAAACATCTTACGTCACCTTTTTTGTTATGTAAATGTATCGTAATTGTATCGTGAAGAAGTTTTAAATATTTTTACTAGAAAACAAGACAAAAATGCTTCGGAAGAATGTCATTTTTTGCAGTGACGCTGTGCTAATGCCAGTAATGAAACCAGTCTCTTATTGCTCATTTTCAATCTCAAAAGTCAAAGTGTTTTAATTTGGGATAAAGTAAAGTTTAACTCAAATTGAAAACAGTACTAATAGGAAAGTGATTAAATCTACAGTAAGTTACTGGCAAACCTGCTGCAAAACTACAGCAAAGTTTTACAGTGTGGATCATAAGCAGAAAAGTGTCAAAAATGTACTTGAAAAATTTTGTTCTCTTTATATTAAGCCAATAAGCAAGATAAATTTCCTTAAATTAAGCTTGAAAGGTTTGATTATATTTTATTTGTAAGCCTCATTAAACACATTTTGTTTAAATTCTCAAATACTCATTTCTACTATGACATTAAAATCAAATAGCCCATTGTGTACATTTTCTCTTAAATAGAATTCACATTCATTTATGTCATTCCAAGATTCAGATTTTCTTACCTTTTTACAGTCGTTAGACACTGAGGCGGTCAGTTCCTAGTGTTCTGCCAAACATCTCCTTTCGTGTCTCATGGAATAAAGAAAGCAATACGGATTTGGAACACCAAGATGGAAAAAAAACCTGAGACGGAATATTTTTTATTTTTAGAATTTCATTGCCTTTAAACATCCTGTCAAAATCTTTCTAGCTGCTACAGGTTTATAATAAATCAACCAATCTACCTTTTGTTTTGAGAAACGTAATGTAACTCTGCATGCAAGTTTCATATTGTCAAGTCTAAAAACCCTTCAGGAAAATGATTGTCTATATTTATCCAGCTAGTGTTTATAAAAAGCATGAAGTAATTCACTCAGCTCTTAAGAGTTATATATGACTGCTCTAATAATAATATTTAAGAAACATTGTGATAAAGCAACCTGCCACCAATAAAACATACAAGTGAAAGCCTATCATTAAATCTCAAGTACCTCAGTAAAAACCTATTATCTGTACGGGAAAGTGTGCATTATGCAAGATGCATATCAACAAACACTTCATAGTAATGCACACAACATAAACTTCAGAATTACAATATCTGACAAGCCATTAATAATACCCCAAATCCTTTGAATTGTAACACTTTTGTAATTATTGTTATTTTGCACGATTAAAAGCATCCCACAGGTGACAGGTTCTTAGTCACTTCTTCTCCCTGTGTGTCAACCAAAGTGAACACTTCCAAGAATATATGCTAATAAGAAATATATATTTATTACTGTGAAAATTGAATTCATATCATATAGTCTTTCGAAGTTAAGTGTGAACCCATGTAGACAATGAAAAATGCTATGCATTCAAATTGGGTTAATTTATTTAAATACAAAACCTGACTGTAACACCACCAAAAATTGACAGATATCTTTTCAAAAAAAGATATTAATTGAAAAAGTAAGCCAGAACAGCGCTAGTGCACTCAGTATGACTCCTAACACCCTGACAGCTCAGAAGTTGTCACAGCTCGTGTATCTTTTACATTATGCATTTGACAGATCATAATTAAGCTAAAACACATTTTATATGACCTTTCTACTTTTTTATCAGTTGACAGTAAAATAAGCTATAGGATATTAAAGCAGTAGGACTGTTAATAGATGATATTAGAACTACATTCACTCACCTTATAAAAAAGGGCAGTGAGATCAGACAATGTGTTGAAGAGTCACACAAGGGGTTAGATTCAGTTCCTGGTTATTTATATAACTGTCACTAAGCAGACTTATTTTATGTGAAGCTGGGAGTCGATGGAGGGGCAGACCCTCAAGCAACCCACAGTTTAGTGCCTTGCTTAAGGCCACATTGGAGGAAGAAATCACAATAGCACCTGGAAATGAAACTGAATTTCTGAGTTACTAGCATATATTACCTAAACCATTACCCTGTCGTTACCCTCAGGACAAGTTGACTCGACACCACAGCATGCTTAATGTATTAATTTAAACGCACAAAAAGTTGAACTTTTCTCCCATAGATTTGAGAAATGACTGGTACCTAAACGCAGCGGTGATGAACATCGCTAATCCAACCCTTGATATAACAAGTCATGACAATTGAACCATATCTACGCTACCGCCTCACTCCACCTCGCTCGTACATAATCTCTCAGTGGCGATTTCCATTAGTGGCGTGATGTTCAGCGGGAAAATAAAGTGGGGGAAATTGAATGGATATCGCTTTATTTGGTCTGAAATGAAGTGTGACATTGCAAAGAATCTTTTATCTGACATTTTTCCTCTAAAGAAATTGTTACATTACACAGTAATGCGATTTAAAACTGTAGAGACGAATCGAAATTTAAGCAAATACTTGCTGAAAAGCAACCCAGTAATAATGTAAAATTCCATTTAAAATAATCCAAACATGCAGGACTTCCACAGGCTTGCATAAGAAAAGAGGAACGATTAATGAAAGAGATTAATGGAGGAGAAGCGTTTGGAGGCTGTGGGTTAACTTCAGTGTGGTACTAACACAGCAGGATGGATGTAGAAGACTACAGAGAAAGACATGAAGTGATTCGAAGAGTGATCAATTCAAGGGGTCCAGTCTTATTAAAGTGGATTAACTACAAACACAAACCTGTTGGCCCTTATGAAGAAACATCAAGGAACTATTTACACATATATTATTAAAGGAACACTTCACTCAAAAATGAATATTCTGTCATCATTTAACTCACCGGCCAGTTGTTCCAAATCTGTATAAATGTCTTTGTTCTGATGAACACAGAGAAAGATATTTGGAAGAATGCTTGTAACAGTTCTTGGTCACCATTGACTACCATAGAGACATTTCTTTTTCCTGTTGAACACAAAAGAAGATATTTTTAAGAATGTAGGAAAGCAAACAGTTTTGGGGCACTTTCCATTGTAATCTTTCCTACTGTGGTAGTCAATGGTGGCCAAGAACTGTTTGGTTACAAACATTCTTTCAAATATATTTCTCCGTGTTCATCAGAATGAAGAAATTCACACAGATTTAGAACTCGAGGGTGAGTAAATGATGACAGATTTGTTTGTTTGTTTGGGTGAACTGTCCCTTTAATGCAAGGAACCTTTTGACAACTACACTGTATATTATTTTACATTTGGTGTTTTTGACCACGTAAACCCATGTAAATGATCACTCCATGATCCATATCAAACCTGATATCCTCTATCACTGAGCATGTATACATTCAAACAAGTACGTTTCTCAAACCCATTGAAAACCAATGCGTCCTGAATAATTGAAGTGAATTTTAAGACCGCGCTTTAAAATTCTGCTTTGAAATGCACGTACTATAGCAAGCATGTGCAGTGTTGAGCAAATCGAAAATTGACATCTGCTCTTCTTGTTTTACAAAGATGCTAGCAGACAAGAGACTCCAAAACATCTTTTCAGTGATGATTTATAATACATATTTTACAGTATGTGCCTGTAGCATTTTTGTTTTTTGTCTGCTGCTGTGCATAAAATATGAACAATATAAGTTTAATGTTTAAGGATTACAGAAGATATACAAAACATACTTACCCAACAACATTATAAGGAAATCTCAAAGCTCAGTGACATACAGGTGGATCATAAGCAAGAACTTGTGTGAAGCTGCCAAACCATTTAAATGCCAAGCAGTGCCTCTTGGGTTTCTCAGAGAAAGCTCTCGAGATAAAAGATAAGCGAGGGACATGTCTAGCTTGGTCAGGTGATTTTAATACTCTAATACATGCATCCCTTTGAAAATCAATCTCATTACACTCAAGAGAGCTCAGTTCTTTGATAGTCCTATTTGTTGTTGTCGAGCACAAGATTTCTCTTTGTTGGTAAGACGGGGCAGTATTTACAAAACCAAAGTTTAACATATTCTCTTTTTATCTATCATTATGAGACTGATGAATATTTGTTTGAAACACAAGTTTTCAATTTTGCTCAGTGGACCAAACAGCATCACTTTTGAGTGAAAATGCAGCCTATTTTTCCTGTTTGCCAGCGATGAAACTTTGATGAACATAAAATATGCTCAAAGGCTACATGTTTGAAAGATATTTGAAGGCAACATGGCTCTATAAACTGGGTTGTATGCAGAACATTAATCATACATATTAAGATGCAGCATAATTAACAGAGAGCAGTGGCAAAATTATGATACATAAATCATCCATCCATCCATTTCTGAATAAGATATTATTCAGATATTCCAAAACCAAGCAGCTGAGTCACAGAGCTGGAGATTAAACAACATAAATTACTGTGATTGAAATCTAAGATGCAGGACATAAAACTATCACCACCGGCTTAACAGACTCCGGCCAAACGCTTCAGAAGGACAGTCACTCTAAAACCTCATTAAGAAACACAAGCATCAAGACTGAGGCGACGAGGTGCTTTTCCCACCATGTGTCCCCTCAGGCAGAAAGAGGAACATATCCACACAGTGTCTGATGAAGACAGACATCGTAGAGAAGGACACTGTGATGTTCTTAATGACCATTCCTGCAGGGCAATTGGACAGATGGATGGATGGACGTCGAGGACTTGCCAGCGGGAAAAAATGAGCGGAGGTGAAAAAAACAGCCACAATGAACTGGTAATGAACGCAAGCTGTGTCCCTCAGGCCAGACCGGGCTTGTCTTGAGTAGAATACGGATGTGAACAGGGGTGAATAAAACTAAATGGTGATCTCCCGGTGTGCACAATTGCAGGGTAAAGGTAGGCCACTGTAATCTAAAGAAATCTCACATATCTTATTTTCAACATTCATACATTTTTAAGATATTTAATTGTTTCATCAATGAGGTAAAACTGTTGCGTTTTAAAACTTCAGAGCCAATAAATCCATTTTTTAATTGCTATTAAATTAATATTTACTGTTAAACTATTACTACTATTAAAATGAATAACTAAATTAAATAAATTCATTCACCCTTATGTAATTCAAAACCTGTACATGACACTTTCTTCTGTGGAACACAGAAGATGATATTTTGAGAAATGTCTCTGTGGTTTTGTGTCCATATAATGCAAGTCAATGGGGGCAGTGTTGACTGGCTACCAACGTTCTTCAAAATATCTTATTTTTGTGTTAGAAGAAAGACATGCAGTTTTGGAATGACATGAGGGTGAATAAACGATGAACGAATTTTAATTTTGGAAGAACTATCCGTTAACATATTATAGATCCATTCTTCAGCAAGACAGGAAGCCAAATAAATCTCGTTCCATTTGAGGAAAGCAATAGTTAAGTGCACACTTGGCCAAACACCATGAAGAATCTAATAAGTATTTGTAAGTAGAGAAACGTCTTTTTACTGACCTTTAGTTTGTTTTAATACAACTGTAACACAGTCAAGGGCAAAAAAGGTCATGCAGATTTCATCAATTTAATCAACTACATTACAGACCCCATTCCATAGCTGCCAAGTGATATTTGCACATCCTTCAAACTTGACCAAGAAAAGAATTTCTAATGCACAGACAAAGTATAAGGCCATCCAATAATATGCCTCTAATCCACGGTGTTGGATTATAGATTTGTCTCGTTCTAGCAAGAGTTGAAGTCAAAGAAATTGACTTCTGAACCCAATCTACTGACTAAAGACTGTCAACTTTAAGGGAAATCATTGTATCTGCGTCTCTCCTAAGAGAGAAACCCACAAGGCGTTCTCGGATATTCAATCAATACAGAACAACCATTCCCTTTTAAATGATCCCTCTCAGGGTACACAGCTGTGCACCCTACACAAAGCCATTTACAAATTCCGGCTCTCTAATCTCATGACGTGTTCGTGGTGAGGTAGGTTACACGGAGTTCAGCGCGACGCCAGTCTCACCTCGCCGCACCCTAAATCCTCACATTTAAGAAATATGCTGCCTCCCGGTCCCCCTAAGACCACTCTCTTTTTCAGAAGCTCTTAGATGTTTCTGGGGGCCGTTTCACAGCTATTTTCCAGGGTAGTGGCTTCTGAGCTCAGAGCACTTAGATTCTCTCCTACAACCCCTCCCCGACTGCTCCGCACCCCGGCTCTTCTAATGCTTCACGTGCTGTTTGTCGTTTCCACAGTAACTTCCTGTTCTACCAAAAGCGATGCGGTGATGCTGTAAGCAACAGAGCACTGCGTGTTAATTTACGGCGGTCGGTCCAGCACGGGAACATTCATTACGAACACCACAGCCGATTGGAAAATGAGGAATGACTGTGCCTCTGGCAAGGCAAACAAAGCTCTAACCCAGCCAAAGATTAAATTGTTTGTGTGAAATGATTGGGATTATTTAGTTTAAAAAGAGAGGAGATGAGAGCGAATGCAATAAAGGGGAATGATTAATGAAGGAGATCACTAGAGGTAAAAGCGTTAGGAGGTGATTTTTGGACACAGGCAGAGCCACGCGGCGGGGTGAAAAGACAAGGCTGATAACAAAAATATGATCTTATTTTGGACAGACTAATATCAATTGTAGGTGCTAAGCCTTGGAAAGATGGCACAGATATTTGTTTTGCTGTTTTAGATTGCATTGCCTTCATTATTTATTTCGCAGAGACGGATGTTCAAATACAAATATAACTCGACTGTTGCCAACAGTGTAACTGGTTATTTTTTAAATTAAGGTACAGAAAATTGTAGCTGAGCCTCGACTCAGCCAGAAAAGCTGGTGTCATGAATACTGCATCATTTCTGTAGGGAAAAAGAATAAGAACCCCAAATATAAAGTCTGTGTGTGTGTAAGTGTGTGAATGTGTATAAAATGTCATTAACCCTCATTTCTGCTCTACATATGTAATGGGCTGCTAGGTCAAAAGTAGACAGTTGCTACATACCATCACAAATGATCATAACCCTCTTAATGGTGCAATGGGTCCCAATTACACCCAACAACATGACAGCCGCTGCAACTTTGCCACGTCTCCACACACACACTCTTCATTATAGAAGAGAGACTACAGGATCCTCCAACAGCACCCTTTTTCACATTCATACACTCCATCTCTTTCTTACACACACAAGCACACACACACACACCTTTGTCTGATGGCAAAAGCAGAGAGAGGAGATTGTTAGCAGAGAGGTCATTTGGCAGGCCAGTGTCTCTCTCACGGTAATCCCAGCGGAATAGACTCTAAAACACACGCCTCCACTATATACAATTAAATGGTGTCAGAATGGAGTGTTATCTATCCGAAATCTGCCGGCAATGTTACAACATTATAAGTGTTTTCAATTATGCTGATTATACGCAAATGTTTGGACAAATCAAGACTAATTATTCGACCAGAGAACACAGCGGTCACTAATGATGTGTTTGTTTGTCAGAACCCAACTCAATCGAATAAAAAGCTGCGTTCGCACACTTTTAAAGGTAAAGCAGACTGCAAAGCTTTACGAATTATTCCAATTATTTCCCTTCTGAAGGCTCTCTAAGGCCCGATTCACATTTCGCGTCTAAAACCGTGCGGAAAACGCAAGCCGCGCCTCTTTCTCTCTTCAAATGAGCCGCGGTGGGTCATTACATTTCAAATAACAAATATGCGTGCGGAAAAGACGTGAATGTGATTCAGGCCTAAAGACAAAAAGCTCTAGTGTTTTCCACAAGTTCTGTAGAGAAAAGGCCTTTTAGAGCAAAGTTTATTGTCTTTCTAATTAATATTCCTCAAGAATACAAGCTTTGCTACCGAGAGGGCCAACGGATCATGGGGTTTTATTTTTCTGAACTAATCATCTAAATATTAATTGCACAGGAATATGTAACTACTGGCAGAAATCCCCAATTTCTTCACTGTGTATTATTGGATAGATGTTATTCATCCCAGGTGACTGCCGCTTCTCTGATGAACATGAACTCATTTCAGACTTCATTTAAACTTCCTAAAATGGCTTGAATTGTTTTTTAATGACAGATGCCTTTTTTGTGTTAGTGACCTAAACAAACGCAGACTCTCAAGAGACTATCTCAGTGGACATGTTGGTATCATAAACTTTTGTTTTAGAATAAAATAATAAATAAAATACACACATTTTCAAAATATAGCCACAAGATATAAACATATTCAACTCATCTGATAAACCTTAGCACAGTGCATACAACCATACAGATATCGGTGACATAATCCACTAAGGCCCAATCCCAATTCTACCCCTTACCCCTACACTTTCCCCTTCACTTTTTGTCTCAATTCTCTTTTGATTGGAGGGGTAGGGGTAAGAGGAAGGGCAAGATAGCCCTTCAAATGAAGATTTTTCAGGACCTCACTTCAAACGAAGGGCTAAGAGAAATTTCCAACATGGCTGCTCACTAGAGCAAGCAGACCCAAATGTAAGTAATTTTTGCCATTAATAAGGATTTTTATGACAATTTTTCATTTTATGTATGTTGCATTCAATCTTGTGTTTGTATTTACGGTGATGTTCTTTTAACGTTTGCAAAAAAATCGCTAAAGTTTGCTAGCGGACAGCACTGATTGCACGATATTAGAAAATATATTTTTATGTCATATACCCGGTGCATTGGCGCATGTCCTCTGACGTAACGTTAGGAGCTAGAAACGACGTATGACATATACCAGTGTAGTGGTGGTGTCCCATTTCTTAGCGGAAAATTTGTAACCCTTTCCCTTGCCACTTTGTTTCTGCACTAATACAAGAAATATTTATGAGTTTTCAAAAACTTTTCTGAAAAGTCAAAATACTTTTCTCTAGTCACCGACGGCATGGCACAAATGCGATCTAGAGCTAAACCTGCACTGAACCCGAACCTGCTTTTAAATTCAATGCATTGCATAACTGTGGTAATATATTATTATTGATACTGAGAATGATAAGGTAACACTCGGCAGTCCAGCTAAGTGAGTTTCCACTACAGTGGTTATTAAGCACTTTATTTCCTCTGCGTAGGTGCACAGAAATCCTGCACAGATTATGCTGCACCATTATTCAAATGGAACTAAAGTCATTTCAACTTCAGCTATTATCAGGTCGGGTCTTGTCCAATTCTTTTCCTCTATACTGTAAGCTTACACAGAAATCTGAAGTTCATTTTAAGCGCATTTATCTTTGTGCAAGCACTGTTAAAGCTTGACTTGTGTAGGACAGAGTTACCTTGCTAAATGAAAAATAGTGTGTAAGTGTATCAGGGCCGTGCACAGAACTTTTGAGGGGCATGTGCTGAAACTGAAAAATCCCCCCCCCTTTATTGGTCACATCTTAATAACAAATTAAATCAAACAAAATAATAGTCACAAAAGCTTTAGATTTACTCACGGTTAATAACAGAGAGTCTAACAGGTAGGAAATATAAAGAAATCGAATGAAGTTCTCAAACAGTTTACAGTCTTTTCTAAATGAAATACAGAAGAATACTCATTAAAGCTACAAAACACATTCATTTCTTCTTTTCTTTTGGTCTTAGATTATCATTAGTGACAGGAGTCACAGCAGCAGGTTTAAGATTGCGTCCCCTTTAAGTGCTGACGCTCTGCGCTGATCTGACACGTTCCCCAATTTGCTTTGTGATTACAAAAATACTAAACATGTGCTTTAAGGCATAATCTTGTGTGTTTTTGTTCTTTCAAGCACGAAGGAGAACGTAATACGGGTGCACTGTCTGACACATTCTGACAGAGATCAGTGACGCAGCCTTTAGCCCGTGTATAGGCGGTGTATACACCAGACTGAACCGCTGTGGCGTTGCGCCGCGCAGCCAGGGCTGGATTGGCCATCGGGCATACCGGGCATTTTCCCGGTGGGCCGATGTACTTTTTGGGCCGAAAGGGACGCATGGGCCAGAGAGACGGACGGATTAGAAGCGTGAATCGGGCGCGTATGCACGGAACACGAACGCAATTGCGAATCGCACATGTATGCAGGAAAGGCAATGACAGCAGCACAACATACCACTCACATCCCCCCCACTCCCCCCGTCGACAAATAAGGAGGAGGGCCGAAGCTGGTCAAAAATGCCAGGGCCAAATTAACGTCCCAGTCCAGCCCTGCACACAGCTATAGGCTGTCTCTATAGTATAGATATATATCTATACTGTATGCGTCAAAGCAACAGTTTAAAATCACGCCTTTAATGGTTTAAAGCCTTTACATGAATAAGAGCGTCATTGTATAATGTAACGCTACAAGAAGGATGACAGAAAATTGTGTTAAATATTTATCTGGGAAAAAACCCATCACATGGTGAAATAGAAACATATTACAAGTTTTGATTACATATAAAAAAGCTGCTTTCAAGCCCCTTCCAAATCCAAGTTTTTACAGCGTGAACATGAATTAACCATGTGCCCATACAATACGATTGATTAATAAATGAAGTGTATCGTCAATCATAAATTTAAAAATACATTTCTTCGATATACTTAAGGTGAAGAGGATCACTCGGTGGCTTTGTGTCACACTCAAATGCAGTTAACGTTACGGGGTTTTTCACCAGTGAATGTGTGCAAATGTGCTTTTTGTCCGTCATCATTGAAACGCCGACATCACCGTTTTAATCAACAGGTTACAACGTTGTTGTAGCTATATGGGTGCTGTTTTCTTGTTGTAAAATACATTTGGCCAAAATCTAATTTATAAAAGATGAAATGCTGTGTGCAGGCAATTAAGTGCAGGCAACTGCTAGCCCTCTCTCTCTGGTCCCAAATATCTCAAACTTCAAATACATAAAAATGAAAATTTTAGACATATTGTTTCTTGCGTAAAGAAAACGCTGTACTTGTTCAAACAACACGATCTTTATTTATTGACATCATCACCCTTGCAAGACGTTCAGCTGCTGTGTGTGAAATGAACTGCAGTTCAGTCAAGATAGAGGGGGGTGGAGCCATGAGGTTTTACTGACAGTTTGAGCGTATCCAACAAGATTTAGTCACAAGCTCTTTTTAACCTTTCATTGGCTAGATATTTACAAAACATGCAGACATAAATAAAGGGTGACCAATAGCATTGATTTAATGAAAAAAACACCACCATAAAAGGGCACGCCAGAGTGTAAGGGCAAAAAGGGCATGTACTCTGCACAGGTTGAGCCCTATCTGTGCACGTGCCTGACATGTATGCATATGTTTGTGTTCCACATTAAAACTCCCACACTCCTGTTCAGATGGCATATATTTGTGATTTATAGCACTTAGCATTCAAGTATAATGTAGTCAGCTCTGCATAGCGTGTTTCCAGCCCTCCTGGTGACAAAAGAGGGACAGCATGCTGTGGTCAAATTATTTTCCTCATCACTGTCTTTGAAGTGCAATTGGACATTTTGTCACTTTGGTTTTTGTCTACCATTATGCCTGAGATGCACAGCAAACTGTGTAAATGGGAAATGGCAAAGATTTCTGTTATATTATGCAATAAAACACAGAATTGAATGACTGGCCCTTTGCTCCTAACCTGTCTTTGCATATACTGTATATATATATATATTATTGTATTTTATTATTGGCCTACAAAAACACATCATCCCTGCACCACTCAATGAAATATATCGCAATTGCGATACATGCGAGTTTCCCATTGACGCAGCGCTGTTGAGTATTTGCACTACATATATTTCCTAGCAAAGTGAGTGAACATAATTTGTGGAACATGAGTAACCAACCGAATAATTTGGATTTTTATCAGCATTTGGTGGGTACTTTTCAAACCCTGATCTCATCAAGTTTCAAAAGATAGTAGATGCTAAAGCAATGTGTCTGTAATCATTGTAATATGTCTTAAATATTATTTGACGTTTTTGCAATATTTCTTCAGCGCTAAATGATCTTCAATGCTAAATTCCTTCAACACTAAATTATGTGAGCTATGGCATGCACATCAACACTATAGCTCGTGTACTGTATGTCCCATTATCACCTGAAGAATTTAGTATAGTATCATCAGAGACAATTTGTACTTCAATGTAACATCACAGAGAACTCCATTAACTCTCCTGAGCTATGAAAGAGCAACCAGCAACTAACAATTTCATATAGCTAAGCTCTTTCCATCCATGTCTGCGTGACATACCTGAACTGATAATTTTCCATTATATGTCATTTAAGTGCACAAGCTTAATGGACGCTTTGCTTCATGAAATTATATCTTGTATTGTAAAACTACATCGGGCTCTATATTTGCGAGTACAGTGCGTATCTGTCCAAGCAGAAAATACTTCAGCTGTAGTGCTCCTGAAGATATTTCTGATGGATTCTTATAGAAGAGGCTGCTGGTTTTATAAACACGAGGAGGGGGAACTGCCACGAGTGAGTAGAACTCGGTTGCTATTTTATTTACATGTGAACTCTAGGAAAAGGACACGGTAAAGAAAATGCAGGATGTACAGTATGCATTCACACAAACAGACAAGGCACACACACACAGCAATGTAAATCCCTGTGCATTTTTCACATTGTGACTGCACTAATGTTCAAGACGGTACATTTTGTATTAGGGCTGAATCCAAGTGAAATCCCCATCAGATACAATCTGGAGTTTGCTCTTAAACCTCGCCTAATGGCAGAACATGTAAGAGCACTTCAAACACAGTGTGTCCTACCTGCATCTGACTTGGGGACAGCTTTTGATCATTTCAAGCCCTAAAAGCCTTAATTTCACAAACGCCAAAATCATCAAAGGGATGCAACAATTAGCATTTTACAAGAGAGCGTTCAGCGCGCTTAAAGTCGCAGCGTGTTTCATCGACTACAATTAGGAGAAATCATCCAGTTAAACTTTCAAAGCTTATGATTTTCTTTTGAATATGTAATGTTTATTTATTGAATGTTATGCAAACTCATCAAAAAATTTGATGTTTGTTTATCCTGGTCTAGATAGTCAACCGCAGCATGTTACATCATATCGCCTATGTTGCTATTTATACTTGTTGGCTGCTGCATCGAAATGTTTTTTTTTTGCTATTTTGTTTGTAAATATAAATATAAATCAAATCAAATAATATTATTAACAGTTATTATTTGCTATGTCACACAATAGGACACATGTACGGTATTTTTGTCAACTATATACAGTATAAGCAAGTTGAAAATGAATGAATACTATTATGTGGATAAGCAGGGCAAACTCAATGATTTTATTAATTAACCAATAAGGCCTTTGATCTTGAGCCACTTTAATTTCAAAACAAAACAAAGTGATGTTTGTTCAATTAACGCCTTGAAATAATAACCAAAACATTCGCAGATTAAAAGATCAACCCAGCAGGGGCCGTCGGAGGCAAGCGCAATATAAGTAATCAGAGATTGCAATTAAGAATCGCTCTGGATTTATTGCTGGGAAAAATATGTGATTATGTGCGTGAGTCCACCCCTTCCCTCTCAAACCCATTCCAGAGTATTTCTAGTGTACAGCTACATAGCTCAAAGGTACTCTTCCATCCACAATAAAGCAGAAATGAAGTGGTTTAAAAATCATTTGATATCTCGAACATCCCGTTGTTTCCATTTGATCCGTTTTGCTTCACGCAAATTCGAGTTTAAAAGAGAAATAAAATGTTTTGCACATCAGAGAGCTGCAGAAGGATGCAGCTCAAGCCAGATATAGAGGAGCGTTTGAAAACTGCCGGCGGTGAGGAAGAAAGAGAAGAAGTGGAAAGCAAGAAAAAAAGATGGCAAGGCATCACGATTAATGTAACTCAGTGGCAGTCAGAATAAGACGGAATCTCTCTATTTCTGATTAGTTTTATCTGATGTGCGTATTTATCATTCTCTCACTTTTTATCTCTGAACTTCATACCGAACGCCCACATCAAGGTGCAATTTCCAGTTCTGTCGCCGAAGCCACGTCATTTTCAAGATTAGAAAGATCGCTGCGTTATTATAAGGCTATAATACAGCAGGCTAGTTTAAAATGGCACACTTGGACCCCTGGGGAATTATTTACTGTAGGAGTGTACTAATCCCCATAATCATTTCTTAGTTTGATTATATGTAGTTAATTCTCTTTCATTAAAGAAGCTAATTATGTAGCTTAATTAGACGCTCGGTTTTCGATACACTGAATGAACGAAAATGCACCTGTCATTTACACAAAATGTACCACAACAATTTGCAGGGGCAAATTGTATTTTTACGTGACACGGAGAGATGTTCAGTGTTTCACAGTGCTTTTCCAGACAGTGAATTGGGTCTGGGATGCATGTAGCATTTAAGGGATAGTTCATCCAAAAATAAAGATTTTGTCATCATTTATTCACCCTCGTGTCATTTTAAACCTGTAGGCTATATGACTCTTTCTTCTGTGGAACATAAAAGAAGATATTTTAGGAATTGTCTCTGTTGTTTATGTCCATACAATGAAAGTCAATGGGGACCCAATGTTGTTCGGTTACCAACATTCTGCAAAATATCTTCTTTTTTGTTCTGCAGAAGAAAGTCATACAGGTTTGGAATGACGAGGGTGAGTGAATGATGAAATAATTTACATTTTTGGATGAACTATTCCTTTAACTTTATAAAAGAGCAGTCTGGACATTTTAGACATTTGCAAGAATACTAGGTAATTCTTGTTTTAAGCAACAACAAAAAACACTCATATTGGTTTGAAACAATATGTGGTTGAGTACATGATGACAATTTTTTTGTTTTGGATAAACTGTCCCTTTAATTCACCAGTTCCATAATTTCATTCCCACACAGTAAAATGCCCTCCATTTCACCTGGCACAGTAATATTTAACTCAACCACTTACTGTTATCACTATTTCTTTCTCGAGGGCAAATCATCAGCCCGCTTGTCACCATGTTGCTTTTACCTGATAACCTTCAGGTCCTGAGGCTATTACCCACAACCCCCTCCCCTCTGGATGAGCAGGAAAAAAACACCAAGCAACAGGGACAACTCTTACAGTGGCTATTTCCCAATAACCACTGCAATTCGTTCCTGTTGAAAAGATCTCAGTCCGTCCCTGAGAGCTGAGCAAGATCAATAGTGCTTCAACCCTCTGGTACACACTACACATTACACCTTCTGGATATTAAAAGAATGAAGAGGTGATGTTCCGTTCGCACTGTAACTCCTGGGCAGTGTGATCCAGATGTACCACGGAAGCTTTTGTCATGAGAAACCACATTGTGTTTGTCCTCCCTCTATTTTTTTATCTTCAGTTGTCTTGTGTACTGTTAAATAAATAAATAACAAAGAGACAGAACAAGAAAGAGAGAGAGGGAGAAATACGATACAGTGTACCACGCTCAAGGTCACCGTCATGGCCGTGGGGCTCTTTGACGATATCAAACCCTTCAAGCCAGCCCAGCCCAAGCATCATAAATGAATGAGGGCGCGAGAGAGAACATTGAGCATCCTGTCAGACTCATCATAAACAAAACATTAGACGCAAGAGAAGTCGGGACATGATAGGTTGATCTTCATAAGACCTTGTTGCAACAAGTGATGGCCGGGCAGTTTTTCCCCTCTTTGGAGAGCACAGCATATTTCTTTACACTGCAATGTGCAGATTTTGCTCACACCCCTCACCTTGTTCTTAGCAACTCCACCAAACACATGCATTATAAAACAGCTCTGTTAAATGGGGTGCTAGCTTGTTTCTGGAAATATCTTCTAGAGAAAGTGCATAAGGATGCAGACCAATTTCCATGAATATTTAATTCTCCTGTCGGATCCTTAATGACTGTCCGTAACGCAAGTGGCCCTTTCCCCAAAAGGAGAATTTGACTCCCTGTGCCCAGATTAACTCAGACATGAGACAATTACAACTCATATTTCTCATCTCTGCGGTTGAAGCTGATGAAATTCATTGTTCACCAAGAAATATAAACTCGTCATTATTTACACAGCATTTTCTTTTAAATTTGTATGCTGTAATTTTTTATGTGGAACACAAAAAGAGAATTAAGAACGTTTTCCCTTTCTTAAGCCAAACACAAATGGATTTATTAAAAAAGGATTTTCACAGTTTTCTAAAACCACTGAATGGTGCTTGAGTTTTTGAAGATCCGAAAAGCACATCCATCTAACATAAGACATAATCATTACGTTTATTTTACGTAAAGAAAATACATTTTCCTACAAATTAACTGTCAGTATATTTACTCATTTAATATATATTTGAAAACATATAGAATTAAACATTGTTTATACATTATATTGAATAACACATAAGTAATAACCGCTTTTCCTATATTTAAAAATATATGGAAATATATTATTAATAATATTGCACTCCTGTATATTTTATAGTATATTCCCATATTTTTGTTTTGCAAAGGGCATGTCAGGAATTTGCCACGAAGGAGAACCCAAAAGCAGGCGGACGGTTCAAAACTCAAAACTTTTATTCACAAAATAAAAGACCCACGATGGGGTAAAATGACAACAGAACAATGATAAACCTCAAAAACAAAAACTTCCCACGAGAGGGAAAAAACAAGAGTGACAGGATAAACTAAACTAAACACTTCTTCAAGAACTGGACAAGACCAGGAATGCAGGAACCAGGAAAGTACATTAGCAAGGCAAAACGAAACAGAACAGGACAGCAAACACAAGGGCATTAAATAGGGGAACTAACAAGGGATAATTACACTAGGCGGGTGGAGGGGATAATTACAGGCGGGAAGCTAGATGAGGAAACGAAGGGGTGGGGTCAAGACGCAGCAGGGGAGCACATGGCCATCATAACAAACAATGGCCATGTGCTTCCACACAAAACACGACTGTCATGATCCTGCCACAAGACTAGAAAAGCATGACAAAGTGAGGCAGGATCATGACAGGGCAGTGGAATAAAACATGTCTTGTAAGGTAAAATGATATGTTTGTGAGAAAGAAAGATTCATATTTTAAGCTTATTTAGCAAACATCACGTGGCATATTCACGTAAACCGACAATCCAGCAAGGTAAGTTTAAATAAGCATGGAGAATCTCATTGGTTCTTGCGTGTCATGATCGTTTCATCCCATGTTTTGTGAGGGTGAGTAAATTATGGGGTAACTCTCATTTGTCTGTGAACTATTCCTTCAAATCTTCTCAGCTGTGAAAGGGCTAGCACCTCTGAGCAATAAAATTGATTCTGGGAGAGGTTTAGAACGTCATGGGGGTGAGTAATTAATTGTTCATTTTTTATTTCTGGATGAACTGGAACATTATTCCAGGTCAAATAAAACTTTACAATTCTTCCAGTTTGTTTAAAAGCTCGTACATAGCTCTTACACAGTGTCCACAATGGAAAATGTATCTCTTCCATGTTATAGAGTTTTTGTCCACACTAGTCAGGACAGCGCTACACGATGAACTACAGCTGATTGTATTTGAGCATCTGGTGTGGACACGGCATTACAAAATCAACAGTGATATGCGCTAATCAATTATCTTACACATTTACGAAGTAAAAAAAAGAAACAATTTACATAAAGCAGACACCTGCATTAACCTCCTGCACCTGTACTCTACTGGACTGTAAATCATTTCAATCAGCAATGTAATCATTACTTTAATTAAACATTTCAAGCAGCCATCACAATAATTATCTAAAGTGGACACATACGTCAACAGACAGATCAGTAGAAATTCATACGCGAGGCAAAGACAGAGTAAAAGAAGGTGCTTAACTGCAGAATTAGAGCGAGAATGGGTTTTTAATCGTGCAGTTAATGTTGAGGAAATGTGCAGCTTGGAGAAGGCTGACAGTGTAAATTACCTTTTATAGTTCATGAAGGATATGACACCAGCTGGGCCCCCGGAATTCCTACATTGCTTCTGCGAGCTCGCCTTCTCTCAGTTCGGCTCTTCTAGAGACAAAAAAAACCCTGTTCAAATGGAAGAAAATGAATGTGGTTTTGATGGACAGTTTTCATCATCGAACCATAAAGATTAATCACGGTATATCTCAAACGGTCTTTATCACCGCCGAGGCTGATCTTGGTTTATTGAAACAATGATGTAATGTAGTGTGCGCCCTTCCCAGAAAATGAAATGATCAAACTTCCCTCCACAGAACACAACCTCCCTGTCTTCATACCTCATCCATCTGTTTGATTTTTGTTTCTTTCTCTTTATATTGTCTTTCTGTAACATCCCACCCAGGTTTTAGCATAAAGTATATTCAGTAGGTTATGCTATTGAAATGTGTTGAAATTAGTGGAAACAAGGGTGTTGTTTATTTTGCATTGTGTTCTCATATTGATCTGTATGTTTATAGGTTAAGAGCAGGGTTTAGCTAGTTTTACCCTACCAAAGTAAAGCTTCAAAACACAGACATCAGAAACATTAATTTAGTGTGACAATCAAATGTACACTTTTTTCCAAAGTATTTGACTTCATCTGAATCAATTGAATTCTAGTAAATGAACAATTATAATCAAACGCACATAAAAATGAAAAACACGCTCCACACAACATGCAAAACAGTTATATATTTTGCACATAATCTGTTACCACAGCTGGTGGTGAGCATATATGACTATTTGTTCACACCTGTGGCTAATTTGGTAGATTGATGGTGTAACAACACTCCCCTGCCTCCTTTACTTAATATAAGACAATATTGGCAACATCACGAGTCCAACCATCCAACAATGCAGGATAGTGATGGAGCTACACATTCCCAACCCTAATGAAACAACATGAAGAGTGTTCTCATCAGGATGGATCTATGTAAGAAAATGGCGAAGTGAGGCAAAAAACAAACACCGCAGAGCTCTTCATCTCAATTTGTTCCAAGGCTGCATGACCTCCATTAGAGATTCAGAAACGAGGAGGCATTATGAAAATTGTAACTTTTTTTTTACACACAGTATTTCTGAATAGCGTAACCTTTGGGAAGTTAAGAGATCTTCTGTGAGTGTTTTGAAGCTTTGTAGATTATTCCTCCCCTTCCATTTTGCAGTTCACCTCTGTAGGTGTGAGGTACCCAAGTGAGATACTCTAAAGAGAACTGCTGTTTTGCAGATCCTCTGAAAATGTTCAGACTTACGGCGGTGGGGGGTAAGATGCAACATTTTTTTAAGTGCAGGATTCTTATGTCAATGAGGAGGAAATGTGTCTTTCTTTTACCATTTAATCAACGTGACATCCATCTATAATCCTGCACTTTTCTAGGCTTGTGAGCACCACAATAAATGGATGCTAAACGATTATAAACTAATAGCAGGAAAATTAAACATGATTTAGTCCATGCATTACTGTCAGACTATGTAAGATGGTTTGAGTTCTGGAGCACTAATGCAGAGTTTAAATGCGTTCAATGCAGAGAGATTGTTCTAATATACAATATGTGGTCTTAATGTTGCATGATCAATAAATACAAAAAACAATCCCATCTGCTTGTAGGTTCAGGTCTTATATTGTTAAAGGTAAAGTGTACGGTTCAAAATGCGCCACTCAAAACAAAATTACTTGAAAATTTCAGTGTTGGTTTCGAGCAGTCTGTTTGGTGACCAATGGCAGACCTTTGCAGTTTTATTTGAAGCTACACTGTCAGTAAAAACATACATGCTGTCATTGGGAAAGTATCGTTTAAAATTTTTCTAATTTGTCAAATTTAGGTACAGATATGTACAAGGGCGAAATTTTGATTTTGACATTGGTGGGGAAATAATTAAAATTGGTCTGCAGAGCCGCATTATCACAAACGTTTAGTGCAGTTTACTTGACTTATTTAAACAATATAATATTTTAAAGCTTTTTTTTATATTTAACCTTATTAATGTTACACAAGTCAAAAACAACAAATATACAACAGGTCCATTTTATTTTTTTATTTTTTACTTAAACGCAATACAACTATAGGCTATACAAACTATACGCAAAGCCTTGCCATCACATCCGGGAAGTAAGGCCGTAAATTTGAGTAAAATCATCCCGTGCGAATGCGTCAAATGAAATACTGATGTGGGGAGGTACTTTATAAATCACAGGAGGTCTCCAGATAATGCTAATCTCGTGCGAATGGTGCTAATGTGTAACCTAAACGTTACGACTCTAACCAAATCAACAGAAGGCTTCAACTAAGTTTACTACGCAAACTGCTATCCAATCATAGTGGGCGTTTACTTCCAAGCCTTCATGGCGGCACGGGCACGCCCATTCAAACGATCGTTTGTAGTGCTGGCCTCAAAACCCGGGTAGAAAATAGCCTATTACTTATTGATTTTTGATGTTTTTAAATGTAAAAACCACGCGAACGTCATAAGTAGACCTCATACAACAGTATAAAACAATAAACAAGCCCAGTTCATCACACCTTTAATTATCATGCACGCACACACACACACACACACACACACACGCACGCACGCACGCACGCACACACACACACACACACACACACACAGTTTCTTTAAGTTGTTGCCTAAAACATAACCCTCACACAGAAAACATGAGCTAATAACTAGATTACACAGAAACATGATTTGCATCAAGATTTATACGCATTTTTAACTAATAAAGACATATGAAACAGTCGATTGTCATGCATTGGGAAAACACTGTCCTTGACTCAATATGTGACGCAACTTTGTTATATAATATGTGACATCTTTGTTCAGTGTCAGCCTCCGTAGTGTTTGGAAAGGGAGGAGTGGAGTGAGCCATTGGTTGCAATTCGCAACCTCACCGATAGAAGCCGCTAAATTTCATACACTGGACCTTTTAATGGCTTTTAAAATGTACATCACGTTTGTATGGACTCACACACCCAGTCTGACCTCAAGGATATTGGGCACATTATACAGTAGGAATTGTGGTAAAAAAAATCAGCTAACAAAAGGCTAACATGGCAACAAATTTAAGTGAGATTAGCCCCCATAATGAAAACAGTCCTGTTTGAATGAAGCAAAAATAGCTAAGAGCTGCAAGTCTGAAGTGGAATAGATGACAAATTCAATCTGAATGTGGTTACTGTGCTGACACAATAAACAAGACACGTTTCATTCAGACATTTGTTTCTCCTAACTAATAGGCTGTAGTAATGGCAGCTGTGGGCAGGGTAAAGATTTCTTCTGTTTTTGTGTCACAAATTTTGACTCCCATGGATAAGATATCAAATTTTTAATATAGCACAAAATAATGATGGGTGAATGTTAACAAGTTTTTCCTGCTTGTTACCTCAAATTACCCTTTAAGGATACATTTTTCGTCAGAGTGCATTGTTTTAACAAAACATTTTTAACCAGTTATCTATTTCTTGTTTATAAAACGTGCTTTTATAAAGAAGAATAGGGGTCTGAATCAATAACCCATGCTTCACTGTCATATGAGGTAGTATGCACAAAAAAAGATTAGACTATACAATAGGAAATGATGCGGAAACTTTTCATCGTAACTTCTTTTACATATGCAAAGAGACAAGCTTCTCCGTTGTGCAATTCATGTGTGATATGATGACCAGCAGAATTTTTCCTTTCCTAAGCACTTTCCAAAGGACTAAGGTGTCATGTTTAACTAGAGCAGACTTTCTCCCTGTGGAGCAGACCCGACTCACATGGAAAAGGCCCCGTGAGGACAGCTAAGCATTAAAAGAAACAGCTTCGACCTGGCTGAGATAAAGATGCTTCTCTTGGTAGTACTGCTGTAATGCGGACTTTTGTTATTATTAGACCCCCCACCACCCCTGTTTACAAACATGCCTAAAAAAAATACACAACATTGGTAAAGAAGGGGTTAACAAGCGTACTGGCAAATATTCAACCAATAAAACCAACCGTTTTCCTACAAAGGTGTCAAGCACATTGTAAATAAACTATAACTTGTTTTTAAAGAGTGAATTTATAGACTCATGCATGTGGCTATGTGGCAGTCCAGAGACATTCATTATTCCAAAACAATTTGATAGATGTGATCATTAATTCGAAGACATGAGCTAGCGCGCAGCAGAGGCTGGTTGTAAAGGTTGGATTTATCATGCTGACATTTGGCAAGCCAAAATGATGCTCACACTTTTGAATGCGGTCAAGTAGCCTGTGTTCCTTACCGCTTTATCACCAACCCAACACGTTTCTTACATTTTTAGGTGGGAGGGGGACAGAGATGTAAAGAGCGTGACAGAGAAACCGAGTAACATAAAACACGCTAGCTGCAGATTTCGCGTTGCGAGCTTGCGTGCGATCAGTTCTTCTTGGTCGCCGTCACACCTCATATGTTCCGCTCAACAGCATGATGTGTGTGGCAAAGCACTCAAAATAAAGGTCAGAACCATCAGTATCAGCAATCCACAAGGCAAACGGCGAACAGAAGCCAGTGGAGGGAGGGCATTCTGCTCATTAATCTACAGCACTGAAACTCACGAATACAGCAACACTTTTGATCTATTGCCCTCCTGTGACATGAATCACATTTCATCGAGTGGCAATTAAACTCCGTGATGGCACAAATCACAATTAACACGTCAAAATCTTCTGTACTCTTGTAGAAAAGATATAAACAATAAGAAATGCATGGAGCACTGGCAGGGTACGTAATTAACTTTTGGCCACACCTGCTATTGGCAAATGAATTAAGAAAATATCACAGCCATAAATTTTTCTTAATGGTAGCAAAATTCATAGCGAGAAACAGCGCAGATCATGCGTTTGAAGCATTGAAGAACATGTGGAGAACAAAAACTTTAGTCGCTGAGTGCTGAGCTCATGAACTCAAACTTGTTTGCTGACAGATTTTTTCTTCTGTAAGCTTCTTTGAATTGTTTGACTGAATAAATGTCAGACTCATTAACCGTATACACTAAATTTAATTGTTGTAATTATTATGTCGCAGTTCGTTATAAATTTGCCAGAAACTGGCAAATTAGTCCATTTTAATTTACTCTCCAAAGCCAATTTTGCCTTTATTTGGAGCGTGGTGAGTGTTCATTTTAAACTCTAAGTACGTGTGACAGTTTGCTGTAAAACAAAACTTTTCTATCAAATTAAGAAAGTTTACAGCACTCTTTAACAGCTGATAAAACCACATCAAGAGAATTGGTTAAGCTTCCGTAGTTCATTGCTATGCGAGCTAGACGGGCATTAACAAACTAAAAGAAATCAAATGTGTCAAGGCCCCCTTGACATAAGAATGAGTCTCATAAAAATGATAGAAGTAAACTGTTAACACGGACAAATCGCATCACCGAAGATGAACTGTGCTTTCAAATCATAAATAGACAGCAGACCAGTGGCACAAAAAACTACAAATGTTTGAGCTTTAGAAAGTGCCTGAATTCAAGGCCAACGCACAAGGACACACAACCTGGAGCGAATCAGGTGCACTACAGAGTCCATCAGCTGCTTTTGGATAGTTGGTCATCTAGTGAAAGTCTACTGCCCACTGATAACATAGCGGATGATTCATAAACCTACTGTATAGAATAATAACTCTTATGACGCACACGGTCTGATCTTTCAGAAATGGCCATACTGTATTTATACATTAGCCCATAATAACAGGCAATTCATAAGATGCATCCTACGGTGAAAACACTTTTCCTTCACAATGTTCCTCATATTCCAGGATTATAATTATAATTCAGGAGACACTTAGCAGATGCTTTTATCCAGAGCAATTTACGATACACTTCTGAAAGGCATAATCCCTCTGGAGCAATTTAGGATTAAGTGCCTTGCTCAAAGGTACAATGATGCTAGATTACATTTTAGTACTGGTGGGGGTCGAAAAAAAAACAATATGAACATTGCTAGAGAAATGCAGAAGTTGTTAACTTAAATGTAACATACTATACAGAGACATTTATCTGTGCATGACCAAAAGTGTCATTCAGTGCAGTTTGCAGTTGACTTAAAAATTGGACGGCTATCATCATTTACTGACAAATGTTGTTCAAAGCCCATTTGATTTTCCTCTGTGAAACACAAAATGAGCTGTGATTTTTACTCTCAAGCTGCAAAAATAGCCACAATTAAGTAGTTTATATGATTCATGCACCGCAAGTGTTCTGATGCCATATAACAGGTTCCAAGTCTTTGTTCAATGACAATTCTCCTCTCTGGTTTCATTATTATAATTTTTTTATTTTGCCCGGATTTGCTTAAAATTCAGCTCCATTCCTCAAACAGCGCTATTAAACAAACTTTTGTCATTCGTATAACGGTGCCCTACTGAGTGTATGACATGCTGGGGTGGAAATTTATCTCTTAGGCACTTAGCAGTGCACCTTTCTCTAATATGTAAAGCATCTCTACGTACTGTATTGCAACGGAATGGATGTTGAAACATGCGGTAATACTTTGTCGTGGGACGAGGATGAATGTCGCTGCAGCGGTGTTTCCCCTTATGAGACTGCCCTTTTTAATTAACTACAAGATTAGTCTGCAAATCTAAACAAGGCTGAACCTTCAGGAGAATCGACAACAGAGAGTGCAAACAATAGTTTTTCAACTTCTTCCCTCACAGAACTAGAACCTTTTGTTCCTGAAAAAATGGTGCAATATCCCACTAGGACTGAAGCTGTCCTGAAGGCAAATGATAGGCTTAGTCTTCATAAGATCTTTGAAAGCAGTATATTGTCAGGTTCTTCCGAGCTCGAGATAAACCCGAGGAATAAACCGAATAATGTGTCAAGATTAACTAACGTAATGGTGCTGTAGAAAAGCCCTTTAGGCTGGATGCATCGAGGTCATTTGGATTCCTAATTACGTTAAATCTGTAATTGCAACACTTTGCCAATCTCTCGCAGAAGGGACGGCGTTGCCCGAAACAAACTCGGCGACTGACAAATGGGGCCATGAGCATTTTAATGATGGCATAACTCTGCAATTACAGGAGGCCGATCTAGAAACATGTCAAACACTTGCATTTGCATTTCAGCACCTGTCAGAGCTCAAGGACTTGCATATGTTGCCTAAAATTCTGTCCCAGAATAGATTGTGTGTGCGTGTTTATACGAAGGAAGCTTTGTCACTTGAGTAATGGGAGAAGTCGGCACTCTCAGGAGCTTTTCCTCCAGAACTCGTGAGCTATGCTCAATTAATCTACTCCGGTCTTAATGACCCTGGAAGGTGACTCTGGAGATAAAGCGCAATTACACTGGAAACACGGGTGCTGCCAATTAGGCTTCAAGTTTTTCTCCATCTCCCAAACTCATTCCGCCCGTCCCACCGCGCCAAGCTGTTTGTGATTTCATTAGCCGGCCTCTTCAAGGGGAAATTAAAAGCAGTGCTAGTGTGAAGAGATAGAATCTGCTCAAAGTGGCTGTCCACAGATTAACGGGGGGAATGAAGGATTATGAGAAACTGATAGCACTTCTAACGCCAAGAAAGCCTTCACACTGGAGAATCTATTTCGTTTTCATCTTGCTTTCTTCTTTAATCATATTGTCTTTGGTGAAGAGCACTGTATGGGATTTTATTTCAGATGTACAGCAACAGTCCACCTGCCTTCTGTTTTTTTCCTCTTGTGTTCCTGAAAGAATAAAGCCAATAAGATAAAGCTCAAATACCTCTGACTGCATTTGAGGTGGGAAATGTAACTCAACAAAGCTCATAAACCCGATGAGGCAATAATTCTCACAGCATCTTTCCTGTTCTCTCTTTCACCATCATAGTTCCTTTTCAAAGATGTTAATGAGCCACCCTGGTATGAAGTCATCTGCTGGTGTGGCCCCTGTGCCAGCTAGTGAGTCGCAGTGTAATGAGTGTAACTAATGCTTCCTGGCACCGTCCCCTAATACCTTCCATACCTCCCTCGCTTCCTCAGTCTCTCTTATTTTCTTTCTTTTCACTTTTCCTTTTCTATCTCTCTACAGCACATTATTAACAGCTGCTTCAATCCCTTCGATTTAACTGACAGAAATAACGTTGACTTTGATCAAAATGAACCCTTTTTTATCTTATCGCTAAGAAAGGTGCTAACATCCATATTAAAAGCAAGAACGATGAAATGCTATTAAAGGGATAGTTCGCCCCAAAATTGAAATTCTGTCATCATTTACACATCCTCACGTGGTTCAAAACCTGTTCTGACTTTGTTTTATCTCCAGAACACAAAAGAAGATATTTTGGAATACAGTAACAGCATTGGACCCCCAGTGACTTCCACTATATGGACACAAAACCACATTCTTCATAATATCTTTTTGTGCATTCTACAGAATACAGGTATTGAATGGCGTGAGGGTGAATAAATGATGACAAAACTTATATTTTTGGATGAACTATCCCTTAAGTGCTGTGACACACCCTTCCTAGTAAGCCACAATAACATCAGCTTCCAACCCACAATGATCCCAAATGTGCTTAAGTCGTACTCGGACATCCTAGCGGGGATTCATGTCAGCCGAAATCTAAATAGACATAGCACAGAGAACCTGTTAAACCCACAGTCTGTTTAGGGTTATGACCTACAGCATTAAGTATTCAGAAGGAAAGACCTTCTTGGTTGACGAAGGAGGGAAATACATAATGAACCAAGTTAGCCGCCTCAGGCTGAGCAGGTTCTTCTTGAGGATGAATGTTTCTAGGATGTCAGTGTTGGCTGGAGATAAGAAGCGTTTGGAAGAATCTCATTAGGACCCGCATTGATTCACCACCCCCACCAAATGAATCATTCTAACCGACTCTGAATTACTCCCCAATAAGGAGGCGATCGATCATTTCTTCGCCCTGACCTTTGGACTGTGGCCATACCGGGTATGTAACAGCATAATCTGTACAGTCTACTGGGTTTATTTAAACGGATGAGCTTTAGTTTGTGGTGCTGGACGGGGTGATTTATTGTTGTGGAAAGGAGCGGTGAAAGGCAAAGTTTGTGAGTTTGCGTGTGCATTTGAAAGTGGGAGTGGAAATGCGGAGCCCAATAGGGAACTGATTACACTTCGTAAACTCGCTTTGTCTGAAGATAAAAAATGTTGTTTTTTGGGAGTATGTATTTGTTTGCTTGTGTATTTAGAGAAGGATGGATGACCTATTCGAGGCCAAAGCTGATGTTCTTATACATTCATGTGGAAACCCATTGGATGCATTTCTAAGAGCTCTTTTTTCTATGGGCATCTAATGGATAGCAGAAAGATGTTTTTTCATTATTGTAGCTAGTTCAATGGTCTGCACTAAGTGAGGGCATTGCACCACATAGTATTTATTAAACGCCAACCATTGAAGAGATTTTATGTAAACTCGCACATAGACTGCATTATTTGATTGAAAATGAGATAATCGCAGTTATGGCAGCACGAACAGGAACAGAATAGCAAAGAACTGAGCTGTCAGTAAAGACACGCATATCTGAATATGTGAAGCTACAATGAAGCTTATTAATCACAGACAAGCAAAGCTAAAGCTCAGAGAAGGCATATGGAGAGAAATTGGCAGTCATAAGATGTGTTTGCCAGCTTTTCCAACAGGCTGCATGGTTCTATCAGGATATTGCTTTTGCTTCGAGGTGTAATTGTTCCAAATTTTTTGTAAGAAACGAGGGTCTTTAAATTTATGACCAGGATTACACAACCAACTGCAGATTTATTCCATTTTAGATCGCAGTGTAATTGTGGGATGCAAACAAATTTGTGCTAGTGTTTGAACTTCAAGTTTTAAACAAGTTTTAAACAATTTTTGTGTTCTTGAAGTTAAAGAAATCAGGAATTTAAGTTCTAATAAAAAGCTAGAAAATGGGTAACACAATAAGGTTGTATTTGTTAACATTAAAGTGAAAAATGAAAATGATGTCATAATTTACTCACCAAAGCACGGGCTAAATCCTTGTCATCTGTCCTTATTCTGCTTGATCTCTCTGCTGCATTTGACACTGTGCACCACCAGATCTGCTGTCCACTCTCTTCAAACTGGGCATCTCTGGAACTGCACTCAACTGGATTGACTCTTATATCACAGGCAGATCCTTTAAGGTATCCTGGAGAGGCGAGACATCCAGATCTCACCAGCTGATAACTGGAGTTCCTCAGGGATCAGTTCTTGCTCCTCTCCTCTTTTCTATATATACCACCTCCCTGGGTCCAATTATTAAGGCACATGGGTTCTGATACCATATTTATGCAGATGATACGCAGATTTATTTCTCTTTTCAGCCAGATGACCCCACCATCTCTGCCTGTGTCTCTGCCTGCCTTTTGGACATCTCTTCTTGGATCCTCAAATATAACACCCACCAAGTCTACGAGGAACCTGGGGGTGATGTTCGACAACCAGCTCAAACTCACCTCTCACATCGCAGCAACCACTCAAACTTGCAGGTATGTGCTCTACAACATCAGGAAAATCAGGGCGTTCCTGTCGGAGCATGCCTCTACTGACCGGCCTTCCAAGTCAAGCGCTTACAAATGATCCAGAATGCAGCTGCACGTCTAGTTTTCAATCAGTCTAAAAGAACCCATGTAACACCCCTCCAGATTTCACTTCACTGGCTGCCAGTTGCCGCCAGCATCAAGTTTAAATCGCTGACACTGGCCTTCAGAACGATAACGGCAAATTCACCCCTTTACCTTAACTCACTGCTCCAGGTCTACATCCCCTCCCGTCATCTTCGGTCTGAAAATGAGCGACGCCTGGTTGTTCCATCACAGAGAGGCACCAAATCGCTTGCAAAAACGTTTACTCATTCAGTCCCTCTGTGGTGGAATGAACTGCCAGCCTTCACCCGAACTGCAGCATCCTTCCCACTTTTCAAAAAACAGCTAAAAACATACCTGTTCCGCATTTATTTGACTAACCAATAACTGTCTATGACTTGTGTCTATATACGTATATACAGTATATAATTTTGTTCATTCTCTCCCTTGCTTACTCCAGCTTTAATCCTCCTAGTAGCGCCTTGTAAACTAACGGTACTGTTAGTTCCCTTTCTGTCAGTCTCTCGACGTTGTGTCGAGCCGACAGATGGGGTTTGACTTGAGAACCTATCATCTTCTGATTATTTTGAAAAGGCCAATGAAAATTGGCAAATGAAATTTGCATGCCGGACTCCGCCCCGGACATCCGGGTATAAAAGGAACACGGCATGCAGCATTCATTCACCTCCTTTTGGTCTTCAAAGCCTATGCATCTGATGATCTTCTGCGGACCTTCGTTGATCTTCTTGCGATCTCACGATCTACCTTCCTGCTGGAATCTGCGACGTGGTGCAGCGGACAGTCCCTTCCTGCAGCTACTCTCCCCTGGGCGTCTCGGCAGTTCCGGAGGTGTCAAGAGCAAATTTCCTTCTAAAAGAGCAAATTTCTCCAGCGTGGCATGGCCCGCTGCTCTCGTGGGTGCAACGTGCTCATCGAGGAGGGGGACGGACACGATGTCTGCCTCAGGTGTTTGGGTCTCCGGCACGCTGAGGCAGCCTTTGTGGATACGTCCTGCCTGCACTGCGGGCGGATGGCGATCCAGACGTTGCGGTCACGGGTGGCTGTGTTCTTTATGGACACAGCCACCAACCCGTCTGCTACCCGTTCTGAGACTGCAAGGGCTACGGCCCTGCCGTCCGCTTCGGCCTCCAGAGGCCCCCCTTCGAGCCCCTGGGAGAGGCCACTCTTTCTCACCTCTCGATAAAGACGGCCCTCCAAGTGGCGCTCGCCTCCATCAAGAGGGTGGGGGACCTACAGGCATTCTCTGTGTCCACGGACTGCCTGGAATTCGGGCCTGGAGATTCTAACGTGATCCTGAGACCACGGCCCGGCTACTTGCCCAAGGTTCCCACCACTCCCTTTCGGGACCAGGTGGTGAACTTGCAGGCGCTCCCCACTGGGGAGGAAGACCCAACCCCATCCGTGTTGTGTCCAGTACACGCACTGCACCTCTACTTGGACCGCACGCAGAGCTTCAAAAGCTCTGACTAGCTCTTTGTCTGTTTTGGAGGTCAGCAGAAGGGGAGGGCTGTCTCCAAACAGAGGCTGGCGCACTGGATCATGGAGGCCATCGTTATGGCCTACCGATCACAAGATCGCCCCTTCCCGATGGAAGTGAGGGCACACTCCACCCGGGGTGTGGCCTCCTCGTGAGCACTGGCTTAGGGCGCCTCTCTGGCAGACATCTGCAGAGCTGCGGGTTGGGCTATGCCCATCACCTTCGCGAGGTTTTACAACCTACGCGTGGAACCGGTGTCAGCCCGCGTCCTCCAGGGCAACAGATAGGTATGCCTGCGAAAGCCCTTCCCCCTTCCTCTAGGGGGAGCAGCGGCTATTTCGCCTCCCTTCTTTCCCAACTGGGTAAAGAACAGGCATTCCATCCATCACTAAGCACCTCCCTGGGGGGCAGGCTGGGCAGAGCAGCCCTGCCCCCTTAGGCCGGGGAACAGCTGAGTTATCTACCACATAGCTCTAACCGGACCTAGTGCACCAGATGTAGTAACCCCCCCTCCATGGGCTGTTCCGTCTGATGTATCCTCATGAATGGTTCCCACCTTGGTAACCCATGACCTCCCTAGGTGGACTTCCACCCTGCGGTTAACTCCTTCAGTCCGCACGTTTTCCCATGAGTTCTCCCCTGATTGTGAGACCATGTGGTGTCTGCACTAATTCCTCCCTATGGTAGGATAGTGCTCTCTGTAGCCTTTTTCCCCCAGGGGGGATTAATGCTTACCCAGTGGCCCTTACGGTGCCGGGCGGCTTCTGGCTGTTAGAGAATCTAGGCCTCCGCCTGTGACGGCCGGTGGCAGGGGCTTCCTACCTTTTTCCTCAAAAGCTCTGGGACCCCCTCCCTCTCCACTGGACGATTACAATTCCGCGCTAGCGCTCACATCTTACTTGCCCAGGCCAGTCAACGTCGCTCCGCTGGAAATTGTGACGCGGCGCAGCGCTGTGGCGTTTTCCATAGGAACCTCATCTGTCGGCTCGACACAATGTCGAGAGACCAACAGAAAGGGAACGTCTTGGTTACGGATGTAACCTCAGTTCCCTGATGGAGGGAACGAGACGTTGTGTCCTCCTTGCCACAACGCTGTCCGCCCACTGTAGTGGTCGGGGGATGCTCAGGCTCCTCAGACCAAGAGGTGAATGAATGCTGCATGCCGTGTTCCTTTTATACCCGGATGTCCAGGGTGGAGTCCGGCATGCAAATTTCATTCGCCAATTTTCATTGGCCTTTTCAAAATAATCAGAAGATGATAGGTTCTCAAGTCAAACCCCATCTGTCGGCTCGACACAACGTCTCGTTCCCTCCATCAGGGAACTGAGGTTACATCTGTAACCAAGACGTTTACCGTACCAAATGTTTATACGCTTTGGATAAAAGCGTCTGCCAAATGAATAAATGTAAATATGTAATGTAAAATGCAAAATGACATTGCTCATTATAAGTTAATGTTAGCTAATGCGTACTAATGTTAAACAAATACAACTTTGGCTTTGGTCTTACAATAAGACCTTTTACAATAAGAAAAGCATTTGCTTAGTTTAATCTAACATTTTCTCATCCAGGTTCACACTGCACAATCATTTTATCTTACAGATAAACACCAGCAGTTTTCAACCTATTATACTGCATAACCCTCATTTGGCCTTGTTTTTAGATTAATTTTTAAAACGGTAGATAAGAAAAAAACATTACCACACAGTGGTACAGCAACCAATTTAGTGTTATAAAGAGCTTGAAATAGTTGAAACTGAATAGTTTAGGTCTTTCTTTTTTAACACATTAATGGCATGACTGTCTAGCTTAAGTGCTTCCAGTGTGTAGCAGACAAGGACACGCAATACAGTGTTGAAAAAGCTGCAGTCTATCGGCAGAAAGGCAATTAACTTTTATACACATTAAAATAGAAATGCATAGTATTGTTTATTACACACATTATCATAGAGTTATGTGCATTGGAACCATGGAAACATGTTTTCTTCTGAAATTAAGCTTGTCAAATCTGTAAACTTTGTCACTGACATGTTTATTTATCTCAGATTTCATTACAGAAAGTCAATATGTCATCTTTTTCTATTCAGCAATAGTTTGTTTGCAGCAAGATGAAACCATTTAATTAAGAGTTGTTTCTTTTTTTCCTTTTCGAAATGTTTATTTCTTTCAGAAGCTGGGTGACAGTTTTGTATGTGTGTGTGTGTGCTTATGTTTTAAATCCATTTACATTTAGGATGGATCTGATCGGTTGTAATGCTTGCAGAGATGTTTACCCAAAATGTTTCATTTGCTCACTCATATGTTATTTCAAACCCATGATTTCCTGTCTTAGAACCCAAAAGAAATGTTACATAGAGTGTCACCATCAACATGACTGGCCCTTTAAGGACACTTGACCTTAGTAGTCTAAGGCAACATAGTTTGACAAAATAGTTCTTAGATTTATAACGAAACGATTGTCTTAATCTTAAAAGACCTTTCAAGGCTTTAAAGCCCTCAATTTTTAGCACTGCTAAAACTGTCTGAGGTGTCAATTTGGCACTTGACGTTCATACACACAACCTTTTTCACTGTCTGCCTCCCTTGGGTAGTTCATTTCTCACATTCCTTCTGTTTCTTACCTCAATAAAGTTTCACTAAACTGCTGTCATTTAACAGCGTGACAGTTCCAACTGCTCCCCGATGACATCATAAAGACTTTCTCAAATATATTAACAGTCAATGCTTGACTACCCCGTGTATTTAGAGGTAATTACTCCTATTTAGTAATTCTTTGTTATTGCACGCTTTCACACTTTGCACATTTTTTCATTTCAAAATGTCAGTGGAGTGTTTAAGATTCATCATCGAAAATAGTAGACATTTAAAATCACCCTTACTGACATTTATCAAAAAATACAAAAGTATTAAATGAGTCAAGTTTTAGTAAAAAATGAAGCTGGATGAGATCAGATGTTGCAAAGGGTTCTGTGAAGGTTACGGTCAGGTTCAGAAAAACCACGGCCCTGTGGGAACTCTCACCTCTCAACCACAAAATTATCCATCCATCAGGTCAGCTGCCTCTCTGCCAGATCAAATGGCGGCGTTAATAGATTTCAGAAAGAAGAGATGGAAAACAAAATACTGATGGGACTGGAGAGAAACTAAAAATGAAGATGTGGGAGAAAACAGCGATTTACCTTTTGAAAGCATGAAACCTTTTGTTTGGTACAGTTAGCAGGGACCAAAATGAACACTCATCAGGAACCAAATGAGAGAGACTTTATCAGGAACCAAAACATACTGTACGTGGTTTAATTTGAATTTAAATGGTAATGTGACCCTCACTAATGTCATAAAGCGATGCGAGTAATTCAAAAACACCCACACGTCTTCTAACAGCTTTTATAGGCTAAAACTTCATCCAGAATCCAGTCTCCAAAACACCATGTGGCGACACATATGTGGAATATTCTTCAGAACAGGCCGGCAAAATTATGAAAATATGGGCAGAAAAATCATGTGTGTAAATATATTTGTGGTAGGTACTAGGTGCTGTTTCACTGAGACCCGTCTACTGGCAGACAATGTTGCAAATGACACAAGGTGCTAGAATCATCATAGGGACAAATGTGTTTGTACCATGGTCTGTTTGAATACTCGATTCTGATTGGCTGGAAGGTGTGCATTAAAACCGTTTAACGCGCGGGTAGTTCCGGTCAGTTTGATCAATGTTTGAAATTAACTGACGATAATAATTGTCATTTTCACCTGTCTGATCAAAAATTACACTGTAAACATCAACCGTTGGGTGGGTCTTAGCCTCCACACCGTGCATTAAAATCCTTTAACGCACGGCTAGCCGTGGATTATCCCTTACATATATAATTAAAATAATGCAAAACAGAATTTTCTGCTGTCAAGAAATACTGCATATGTACATTTTCTTAATTCAACTATCATTGACAGGACTGGCAGGTTCATTCCAGAGCCTGACAGTCAAACAGAGACGTTCTGAAACAATGCAGGTGGTTTATTTTGTGGTGTTAATGTATTTTACGTTACAATTAAAGTACAAGACAGCAAGGTAATGCCTCAAGTCATGATTTGCATTGCTGCCTTCCCAAGGCATTAATTGAAAAGAATTCAACTGTGCCTCAATAAAAGCACGCCTCATTCTCTTTACTACATTGTAAAACCAAACTGGTATTGATTGTTTGTAAAACAGCCATTTATTTAACACGCTGCATGCGCTCTACATTTTGCCTCTTCCTAGTTGCCTATTCCACCAGCATACAAATCCTTTTACTGTAAACTAACCCACAGCCTATTGGCCTGTTTACAACGAAATCGTATAGTGGAGTCCACAACACAACTATAACAATAATCACACAGTGGAACTATATAGTTCCAATCACTTTCAAAGCGTTTTATTCCAGCGGATAAATAATAAATCATTGACCGTCATTTAAAATGTACTTCAGTCGTACTGATGGGGATGTGGAGGTATTTTTTTAAACTGAAGGTAGTCAAGAAAAAGTTGGCAAGGCTGCACCTCATGGTCAGATGTGAAGTGTAAACAAGATGCTTTCAAGATAAAGAACTACGGTTAGCGATACAGTGTAAGGCCACATGTTCACGGCTATTGAATTAATGTTACTTGTTACAGATACACGCGGGGCTATTAGATGAAGCTTTGTATGTATTGATTTTGAAAACCTGGCGGAGGGCTCGCTATAGGAGCGGTTCATAGGCGCTCTAGCCAATGGACGTGATAGACTGTGTTATGCCTCGGGGGCCTTGAGGGAAAAATAAATAATTGGTGTCGGAATGATTTATTGTGTACTACCACAAACGTCTTCTTCCCGTCAGGTTCATCTCATCCCACAGGATGCACTAAATCAAGAATTTCTCTGTGCCCTCATTTGCTCACTTGTTTGAATCCTAATAGATGGGAAAAACAGGTGCGGTAAGACCGGAAGCTGCTTGTGACAGAGCGCTGTCTATTGGCTGTCTGTTGACTGGTTCATTCATTAGTGCTGTTTGTTAAACTCCAAAATATTTTGCTTTGGTGTCTAAATCAGACCTGTTACTGTCCTGATTGGGCTTTCACATATGCAGTGAAAGATACAAACGTCTGTAACTAGCAACACTGGAAAACATTGGAATGGAAATCTCGCTCCAGTGAATAGACATAAGCGAACAGAGATACTAATAAGCCTCATTAGGGCCGACGGAGGCCATGTCTGCCTCCGTTAAAACCAGAAAAACACAGACATAACTGTTTGAAACTCCACAAGTGTGATATCACCACAAACTTGTGTAACAATTTTTTTTCGTCTGTTTCATAATAATACATATTATGAAATCTCTACTGAGCGTTTTTTAAAGGGAAAGTTCAACCAAAAATGAAAATTCTGTCATTATTTACTAACGCTCTTGGCATTTCAAACCTGCATGACTTTCTTTCTTCTGCAGAACACAAAAGAAGATATTTTGAAGAATGTTGGTAACCGAACAACGGCAGACCCCTTGACTTGCATTGGTTTTGTGTCCATACATTTCACATTTACATTTACATTTATTCATTTAGCAGACGCTTTTATCCAAAGCGACTTACAGAGAGTTCAGGGAGCAATAAGCGATGTGTCATACAGGAGCAATAATACAATAGGTGCTAATACAAAGTTACTAGTTTCAACAAAAGCAAGACCAATACCTGTTGAGAGAAAGAGAACAATAGAAGTCAACGGGTACCGCCGTTGTTTGGTTACCAACATTCTTCAAAATATCTTATTTTGTGTTCTGCAGAAGAAAGAAAGTCACACAGGTTTGAAATGACAAGAGAGTGAGTAAATGATGACAGAATTTTCATTTTTGAGTGAACTATCACTTTAAATCACAAACAATATATTCCATTACATCTGTTTTATATATGCCATTTTAAACATTTGTCAACAGCTAATTTCCTATTAGACTATTTATGTACCCCCAAAAACGATATTTTCACAATATTTTCAATTTTTAAATATAAACTAACAAAGTACATAAAAGTGCCCATAATTGAAGATCTGCTGCCACGTGAGCATCTCTTATCAGAGACGGCTTACAGTGATAGCTCTTGAAAAGATTACATAGTCGAGTTCTTACATTATCTTACAATCTCTCCTTTTGTTCATCGTCTTGCCTCACAAATGCCTCTCTCGGTCTTGCAGAAACTTTGGGCTTAAAATTTGAAGCTATTCAGATGGAATGGAAAGCTTTGTCTTCTTCTGAATCTCATTTAAGTTGTGATAATGGACTAAATTACCACAATCAAGCGATGTGTGTTTGAAAAGAAAATATCTCCAACAAAACAAACCAAAACATTCTCTTCACAAAGTCTTGATTAGAGCCCATTCTGTAAGACCAACCTTTCAGCACACTCTGAGCAAAAGAATGCCTTCTCATTGCGAGACATCTCACGCATCGCTAATGCCATACCGTCTCAAAGCAATACCCCCTCTGTTGCACTTTTCATTTGGCCTTTGTGTTATTCGCTGTTGTTTTCGATTTTCATTTTTGTATACGTCCATCTTCTCAGCTGGAACATCTATATTGATTAAATTACATTTCTGAGCACCTCTCTAAACTTGAGGGCCCGGGCAAGAGTTATCTTTTAAGCTTTTACCTCCAGTGTTTTCATTCAGACCTGAAATTATTTACCATCAGTTGTGTTTTCCAAATCCTGTTTTATTTGCATGCTATCAGCAATATCTGGTTTGCCAGCAAGTAAAAACACATTACAGCCGAAATATACAGTACTGCTGTGGCTTCATGATGTGATGCAGAATTATTTTGTGAAATACCTCTCAGCTGAACGATTATCTTCCACCGAATGTTGTAGCAAGAAACTTTATTACAGCAGGCTAAAAACGACAATAACAGACACTCTCTTGTCTAGCCTGCATGTGACATTTCCAGGCTACGTTCCTCCAAACCAACCTGCACTGTTTGTAGATTAGAATCTAAGGATGAATTTATCTGCAGTCAGGCTTGAAAAAGTCAGCCTTTCCAAAAGATTTCCTTCTTGGTGAACTTTAATTTAAATAGTTTATGTACGTTTTCGATTGATCCGGGCAGCAGGTATTTGTCAAATGATGATCTAATGATAGAGAACTCACATTCCGATGTTTGAATAGAAGTGATGCTGTATGATTTAGTATGATGAAATAAGGCAGACACTCAAAGTTGACATGAAAGATTGTCAATTGCGGCCAACGCAGATTTTGCACCGTTATCTGATTTGCATAATTCTTTTAGTGAATTAAGCACCAAAATAAACTAAATAGTTTTTGCCTCAATGAATTCCGCTAAAAAAGATTAGTTTCACTCTTTGGAAGAATCTTATATGCCAAGATGGTCTTTGCAAGCACGCATTATACATTGTGCAAATAAACGACTAAAACTGTAGTCAATTGTAATAATTAAATGTATAATGTACACAAAAACCTTCAGGTGTGTTTCTATACTTGAGAGAGTATTAAAGAAATCAAACAAGAAGATCTGTGCTTTCGAACAACGTCACAGTCCAAGTCTCTGAAGATCTAGAAAAAAATAGGAGAGCTATCCGTGGTTCTGAAGAAATCTTTCTCAATGTCATTGAGCTTTGTCTAGTCTGCTATCCAGGGTCCTGAATTAGGCCTAACAAAACCTCACAGGCATCACACGGCGAATGCAAAGCAGCTCTCCACAAACTAAGCCCTTTGATTGGAGGGCACAACTTCTCCAGAACTGAGCAAACACACCTGATCCCTCTCAGGTAGCCCTCAGATATTTGAACAGATCGGTGAAATAAAACAGGTGTGTTTGTTTTTTATCCAATGCCAAGATCCACTTGCACTCCTGACAGAGGAATCCATCTCCTTGGTTCTCTGTTCTCACTATGTCCACAAATCCAACATTGTTGTGTTGCAGGTTTTTATCGCTTCCCTTGTCTTGCCCTGTTCTAACTTTAAGTGAGGGATCAATGAGGAAGAAGCACCGTTCGATTGGTTGTTAGCCTCTAGTGGAGCCTATTAGAGACGACACAGTTCTCTGCTATCCTGATCTGTCTAAGCCTGGCTTGGGGCTAAACCTTTCTATTTAATCTCCCCCAACAGATTTACATTTTACATCAGTCATCATGGTTGCAATGTTTTCATATTACGAGGGGCTGAGAGATTAAAACAAGTAAGGTGGAGAAGAGTGAGCGATCGCCCTGGCTTTCATGCTGATTGCATTTGTATGGGGCACAGAGGGGTCAGAGAGGAATCATTCTTTACCGTTACAAAACTGAGCATATACAAGCATATACAGTACATACAGTCTCTCTAATGTACTAAAAATGTTCTGTAAAATTAAAATCTTGCAGATTTACAACCTGTCTGTGACAAAGCACAGATTTTGTCCAAAGGAAGATAATGTATATACTGTAAGCCAAGGATGGTACACCCAAAAGTATAAATTCAATTTATTTCTGTTTTTCCAAACTCATATCTTTCATTAAAATGCATTAAAGGACCAGTGTGGAATTTTTGGGAGGATCTATTGACAGAAATGCAATATTATATAACTATGCCTTCAGAGGCGTATAAAGACCTGAATTTTAGAAACAGTGAAATTAGTGTTCATGTACTGCTGCAATAAAACATGGCCATTCATATTCCGATGATGGTTTCTTAAAAAGAATATAAAATGATGTTAGTTTAGTTATTTAATTTACAGTCTCCAAATATGTTATTTATCATTTAAATTGATTTTACAAACGTAAAGCGTTATCGTATCACATATTGTATACCGCGTTATTTAGGGAGTTATCGGATATCACGTTTTTCTTCAATATCACGCAGCCCTAGTTTGAACACAATTCAATTTTCAATGTAATGTAAACAATCCTGTTAACCTTTGTACAGCTGGAAAGTTGATAGTTTCCGAGAAATAATCTTTCTACTTTCAAAGACCGCAAACGTGCTAAATATAGCACGACTTTGTGAACATTTAAGATTGGTGGCGGGCATTTCTTTGTCGAGTGGGTGACTAATTTCCAACTGAGAATTGCTGCTTTGTTTCGGTTTATTTAAGAAACTAGGATGTTGCAGCAGACAAAGTGTGTGGCATGAATATTCATCCACAGAAAGCTAATAAATTCTAACATAAGGAAAAGTTAATTGAACAATTAATCAAAGCTTAGCATGTCCATTACGTTTATTGGAATAGGATGATTCATTGGGGCTGCCTGCTAATTTAGTTTCGAATAATCTAATTCTGATTTACTTCAGAGACGTAATAACCGCTGATGGTTCGAATTACCTAGCAAACATTTTCACTAATGATCAAAAAAGCCCAATCTGTGACGCCTTGTTCCAAATAATCAATTCAAAAGAGTTGTGCAAGCAATTTTACAGTTTTGTGCTTCCTAAGCATAAACACAATTCATAACAGCTACAACAAATGTCAACTGCCAAAATCTGCTCTTAAAAATGAAGACGTACATCTGCTGTCTGCATCCTGCCGCACCGAACAAATATCTCCTTGCAGCTATTTATGAAAGCAGTATTTATGAAACGTGATGCCATATCTATCTAGAAACATATGGAGGGGCTGAAGAACGGGACAGTCGTCGCAGACGGACTGACAGTTACAGTCACGAGCGAGACTGAGATAGTTCATTTTCCCTGTAAATGTTTCTTTCCCCAATTCATCTCTGACACATAAATTGCTTTGGAGCCAGATCCTGTGAAGGCTTTGGCTTAGTTGATGCTCTGCGCTCCGATGTTAAATGACCTTTGAAACAATTTGATTATGATGTTCTGCTGACAGGCTCGAATTTTTCACGGAGGGAAGGCTGTAATGGATCCAAGCGGAGCTCGAAAGAGGAAGCGAAGAACGTGTGGAGAGAAGGAAGGATGGGAAAACAACAGAAAAGGCAAAAGGGAAGGATTAAGAGGAAGAGAAGAACAGAGGGATAAATGAAGATGAAACGGGCCAAAGAAGAGAGAATGACGCAGCGGGGAAGAAAGAAAGATGGTAATGAAAGCTTTAGGGAAAGGAGAGTGGTCAGCGCAGGCTAAATAGAGATTTGTGCATAGACTTGAGCATAAATGATCAGTTTGCTGAGATAAAAAGAGTGCTGGATTTCCTTATCATTCATGATTATGGACCGAATTCAATTTGTTTTTTTGTGTTTCACAAGCAATTGCAAGTACAATCAAAACAGCTATGCAATTAAAAAGCCGAAGAAGAAAAGAATAAACAAAAATATTATTTACATTTCACACAATTCCTGTCAAAATTCTTATACAACTAGTTAGTAAACTTTAAATATAGCTCACTGCAAATGGAAAATTAAAGTCAACTGTGCTCAATATTAGCACACATTTAGTCAATTTATCAAGTGATGAGCTGTTTCCGTACAAAAGCTGTTTATTGAATGTTTACAGAGTGTAGTAAGACATTACTACATTGATTTCCAATTAAACAGAACAGCCTCTGGTCTCCCTGTTGGGCATTAAGCTGTTACAGGTTCCCCCTGAGGGGAGGAGTTCTGGTTAAAGCCACGGAGACAGTCACCTGATGGGTATCAATCAACCACCTGGTACACTTAATGGTTCTCAGCGGCGCACTTGAAAAAACCTCAGCTTTCTCTTGAGAGCATCCCCTCACTAAGGTCAGATTAAACCTGGTTTCTCTCAAATATTCATGCTCCAGAAAGCAGTCTGCATTGAATAGCGCACTACTGAAAAGAACGCAGGCCGGCGTGCACAAAGAGATTTCAAATGTCATTCCGGGGTCTGGTCCTCTGTGTTTAACACGTTGTCTGTCTCGCCTCACTCTCTCCCATTCGAATCCCCTCCCACGTACAGAGCCGGGCACCCGGGCCTATATGAAACAGAGACACATGGACCTGACTGGCACTTTTGGCATTTGTTCAGTGCACACTGTAATTGTGCCGGATGCTGGCGAGGTTTCAAAGCCAAACTTTGCTGGCTTGTCAATGGGAGATGCTGAAAGACAAAGGCAGACACAACGCTGACATCACTTCTCAAGTTCATGCCAGGTTTTATCTGTTTCTATGCGATAAACGTTACCAAGGAAACCAATGCGGTTACCCAAGGGAAGGGTATTATCGGTGTGTCAATCAAATAGAAAAATATCTTTTAGGCTTTAGATAGACCTTTCACTTTAAAATTACGGTATTAGTTTTAGCTAGACATGTCAGGCAGCACCAAGCCACTTATTCTTTGGAAGTTCTAAGCTGGCTGGACAAAAACTGAGCCGTTGCAGATTTTCCAGAATGGGGAGGATGGTGTGAGCGGGGGTAATCTATACTGTCTACAGACTGAAATTTAGCCTTTCCCGAAAATCGATTTTAGCTAGGTGTCCCTCATAAATGCCAAATGTCACTTTACACAAATACAAGTGAAGTGACAGAGGTCTAATAGGAAGTGAGGTTATGTGAGATCTGCTACTGATCTGCATGTCGGCCGTCGTGTCTGCAAAATCATGGCTTGCGTGTGATCAGCATTCTCTGTAAAAATACTCACTTTCACATTTACTGACACAGATAAATAAATACATTCTGAGTCAAGATGTGCATGTGTGAATTAAAGGTGAAAATAGCTTGCAGCTTGGACGCATGATCAATTCCTCATTATTCTATAACGGTGTTCATACTTGGTCTTTCTGGAGCATAGCAATCAATAGCAACAGGATTATTTTACATGGGAACATTGATTATTTCTGACATTCTCTAATTTAATCTTGAATAAGACAGAACACGGCTGGGCTGTAAAGAGCCTCAGGTCTATTTAACTTGTCCCAAACATACACAAAATCCGTCACACGTTTTTGCGTTAATTGCTTTAATGCACCTAAAAACTGCAAAAGTTGCAAATTGCTTATTGCCTGAGGGTAAGCGGCCAGTTGAGGCTCTATTCAGATTCTAGTGCAGCAAAGATGTAGCTGTTGACACGAAACCCATTTAGCATTTTTAAAGGTTCCATTTTCTCCTTTCATCCGCCTACCTCTTACAAATATTTTATTTAATTTTACATCCATTTTTATTACTGGACTGTATCTGACAGGTTTTGTATTGCACTCACATTGCTGTTTTAAATAAATAGATCACCATGACGTTTCATAGATTGCATGTCAAGGTTAAACTAAATGTGCCATATTTTGACGTCAATCAAAGCAGATTTAGCCAAACATTGTGTGGGTTTCATGCAAAGCTAAACAGTGCCTCAAATGCAGAATAATCATCACCCATTGACCAAACACTAGAGCTAGCTGAGAAGAAATACAAAACAGTCATGAGTTATCTCTAAAACCAACACAATCTTACAGGAATTCGTAACAAGGTGGCTATATTTGTCCGACCTTTTTTGTACACTTTAATCTGATTTGCTTTCATGCCAGTGTCGCTAGGTTTAGGAGAGGGGCTTCAGTATTGCTTTTTTCTAATAATTGTACGTTTTTGCACGATTCCTGTAACATCAGGTTGCGAAAACCCAGAAATGTAAGTGAGAAATCTGCCACATTTGAATTGAGACATTTCAGAAACCTGAACACATGAACACCACCGCATGTTAGCGCTTGTACACTACCTGCTAGACTACAGCTCCAACAGCTTCCAATCCTGGAAACCTTCCACCCTTCCTCACAGCTGCCCAGAATTTTGAGAAGGTAAATTAAAGCGGATATATTGTGAGAAAAAAAGCTTTCTCTTTTGAGATAAAAGTGCACTATAAAAACATACGGTAACTTTCAGAACTCAAAACTTCCTCCCAAGTGAAATAGACCATTTATACAAACTGTAAAATGTTTGATGTTTTACCATGGATGTTTAACAGAATATATGCACATACGACCACCCACATTACCAGCACGTGTCAAAGGGTTAGGCTCGCTAGCATAGCACTGCTGAAACGTGTTGCAACTACACCACCTGTCTGGGAAAAAAGCATATTTCTCCATTGACATCCATTCAAAAGAATCTGTAAATTCTAACAAAATCATATGCCTGAGCAACATATGAATTGCAAAATTAAATCAGTATTGTCATGATGGAATTTTCCTGCTCTGGTGGTTACATGACATTTGAACACTCGAGTGATTGGCAAAAAAAATCTGACTGCAGATCTAAGCAAACATGGCAGAATTCAAATGGGGTGCTGCACCAGCCGAGCAACTGCCATTAAGATGAATAGGAATGCTAATGGATAGCTCTCTCTTGTTACTGGGTTTACATACCATATAAATCTTAAAGACACAGCGGCGAAAAAGGCCTATTTATTTCAGAGAGAGGGTGGAAAATGGTCATAAAAAACCTAAATTATGACTGTTTCTGGCACAAAACCTTTACTAACATTATTAAAAGGCCTCGAGAGGAAAAAATTAAATTCCAAAAGTATAAACGAGCCTTTTAAGCTAGTGATCTTCCTGCATTTATTCACATTTTATTCCAATGCTGTTAAACACAGTCATCTTGCAGTTATAACCTCCAAGTAGAGATGCACCCAAACTAAATTTCTCCAGCGATACAGATTATTCAGAGGGATATCTGTTGATGCCAATACCAATTCTAAAGATTAAATTGATATAAATGTTCTTAATTCATAGAATGACTATTAATATTGAATACAAACTGGTGATGTTTCTTAACATATTCTAAATACAAAGCACAAATTCATTGCATTTTTATGTTCTTTTGATTGACAGGCTATGTCAGCCCTGACCATCGGCTGTTTTTAAACTATCGGTTGTTTTTAAACTATCTGCCGATAGCCGATAATGTGAAAAATTGGTTTTAACGACCGATACCGATTATTGGCCGATATATTGGTGCATCTCTACTTCAAAGAAATCTGATCACAAGTGCAGAAGTATACACATTTAATACATGGAGATCCTGCCATTTCAGTGGCTGCTCCACAGCGGAACAATTTGCCACCATAAGAACTGCACCAACATACGCTGATTTTAAGTCTCTTCTTAAAACGTATTTATTTACGGTTGCATATGGTCATAAGTGAGTGCAGTGGCATAACTGTAGTGTTCTATCGGTCGCTGTGTTCTATGTTTACTTTTGTATTTTGTTATATGCTTAAATTTTGTACAGCACTTTGACCAACAGCTGTTGTTTTTAAATGTGCTCTATAAATAAATAAGACTGACTGACTGACATGAACATTAGTGAATTATTGTTTGTTTATAAAAACCTTCAGTTAATTTTTCTACCCCTGTAAATTATTGTCATTAATCTCATAACCAAAACACATTCCTTTTTAAAGAATTACATGCCAATCACTCACTGTTAAATGTTGATCTGATTTAATGAAACCTTTTGATTTCACTTTTTATCCACTACACGGCGACCCGCACCTCCACTTTTCTTCTGGAGATTGCTGACTAAGCAGCAGTTGTTGCTGCAGTCTCTGCATGCCCTGCAAAGCAACAGCAGACCGATCGATAGATCGAGATTCAGTACAACCTGCAAATAGTCATGTGGAGTGGCCTCCCATTTGGACTTCATAGAACTGTTGTCGGTGGGCTAAATCAATTGGTTAAGTTAATCGGATAATGTAGGGAAGATTGATTGACCAAGTGGACAATAGCAATCAAGATCTATTGCAAAATTTGCAACACACTTTACGCTAGACGTGTGGATGTGTAACAAGCGTGCAGAAACTATAAGACCTGATAGGACAGCGTTTGGAAAGAAAGAGAAAAAGAACAGCATTATATCATCATAAACACCATTATGTAGAATATTGCCTACGTCATGTATAAAATTCCTAAACAATCATAATTGCAAAATTGTCGATTCCTGAACAGCACTGCTTAACCTCGTTTTACAGCGTTCTGCCTGACCGTCAAACAATTTTCCGCATCGAAAAGAGATTGTTTGCTCAGTACAAAGCAATCAGACAGATTTTTCTCAGCTCACCATCCGAGGCCTATGTGTCAGAGTCTGAGTCAACACAACCTTATTTACAGATACAGTAAGCAGCTCTCCTTCCCTTTCTGCCCACAGGCCTTCAGCCCTCTCTCTTCACTTTATCCAGTGCTTAAGCAGCCGGTAAATTGGGCAAAGTTGCTTTATCTGATTAAAGAAGTGTATCACTAACAAGCACTCCGGGCAGTTGCTCTGATTTATTCTCACTGGTCCTGGGAGGACTCGGCAGCAAAAGAATGCACTGCTGACAATGCCGGTGTTAATGAGGCTAAGCGGAGATGCAAACCGGACAATTAAAAAAAATGTCAGCGCCACTACTATAAAAAGTGTCACAAAGCAATTAATCACTTAGCCTTCTGCTTGGGCGGGTGAGAAGTTGAGTTCTGTCGTGACCCTCAGATTACTGGCTCATTGAAAATGTGATAACTGTAGTTAACAAGACTCTCAACATCTATTAATCAGAGATTTGGGATCATGGCTGAAAGTTAGGCTTGGTTTTATTGCTGAGTTTGAATCACAGTTCAATCCAAGCTCCTCCCCATGTTCCCCGGTGCTTTTACATCCTACTGGGTCATTTATACATTGTACATTTGTGTTATCATTGGGATAACCACTGTTGCTGAGTAACTACAGGAAGAGTGTTCCTTTAACATCAGAGCGTAGTGTTAGCAGCGCAAAGGTCGTGGGTTTGATTCCAAGAAAGCATATAGAGGGTATGCAAGTGTCGTCACTTTCCCACGTGAGCACGCCGGAACGCGCCTGCTTGAGTGGTAAAACTCTGGGCAAAATGAATGGTTACAATATCATTAAACGCAATTCCGGGCAACATTTCAGTGTATAAGAACACCTGATTCCTTTGTAATTCATAAGGTAGTCGTAAGGATCACCGTCGAGTTTCAGCAAATAATTGCGTGTTTTAGTCCCGGTTTTTTGTTCCTCTTATTAAATGCAGCCATTTTGCCTTAGTTTTACCACTCAAGGGAGCGTGTCCCGGCGTGTTCTCATGGGAAAGTGACGTCAATGCATACCCTCTATACACAGACACATTTTTTTACATTGAATAAACTAGGGATGCACCGATGTATCGGCCATCGATATTAATCGGCCGATTTTGGATTAATTTAACACCATCGGCATATCAGCAATAGCATGAAAAAGGCTGATACCGATGGTTTATTAATTAACTGCATGGAGGCAATGAGTTGCATGTCTTAATAAACCAAACGTGTTTCTCTGAGCAAAATAATTAAATAGGTCAGCACAGATTTTTTTAAGTTTATTAAAGAAATGTTCAATGTTAAGTCAAACATGAGTTAATGTTGTTAATAAAAGAAATATTGGATAGCAAAAATCACCTTTGAAGATTGTCATGTTGTCTTATTGTATTTTTATCTTAACTCGTGCCTCTCTTAAAATGTTAAATGGATCCAATTCATGTTCAGTAAAATTTATTTAATGCAGAAAAACTATGCAATTGACCAATATCTGTATCGGAATCAGAATCGGATAACAGTTGTTTGTTAAAATTGGTATCGGCCAAAAAAAAATCCTATTGGCGCATCCCTAGAATAAACCATATGCTTTGTATAAAAGCTGCCAAATGCATAAATGTAAAGATGCAATGTGTGATAGGAGGATCTATTGACCGAAATGCGTCATATTATACTATGTCTTCAGAGGTGTATAAAGACCTTACATAATGAAGCTTTGTGTTTTTATTACCTTAGAATGAGCTATTCTATTTACATACACCACAGGTCCCCTTACATGGAATTCGCCATGATGTTTTTACAGTAGCTCTAAACAGACAAATTGCTCTACGATCTGCTTCGACAAAGAAGCAAAAACATGACATTTAGTCATTTTACATTAAGTCATTTAGCAGACGCTTTCATCCAAAGCAGAGAGAAAACAATGCAGGTACAATAAAAACTGGTCTCAGTCAGCCTATCACAGTATACGAAGCTAAGATATACGTATATATATATTTTGGGGGGGTAGGAAAGTAGAAAAGAAGTAGTAGACTGAACTAATGGGTCAGATGTTGACGGAAGAGATGTGTTTTTAGCAGGGGCGGTTCTGGGGGGAGCAGAGGGGGCCAGTGCCCCTGTGTCAGCACACTTGGCCACCCCACTGGTCCCCCTAAATCTGGAATCGTTTCTGGAATTTTTTACCACAACCGAGCAATTTCGGGTGCAATGCACAGTTTGTCCTGCGAGTGGCAGTAATTATGCTTGTGTGCCAAAAGGAAGATTACGCAAGCAAGACCCAAACAATGTCGAGTCTGTGCGCCTTCACAGAGATTACATCTACATCATACAGGTAATGGAAATATTTTGTAAAAATATAATGAAAATGCATATCATTACACATCATATTAAAATACTGATCTATATTTTCCGGTGTTGCGCATGTTAAATCTACATATAAAGCAGTCGTGACTCGTGTCTATACAAAGAATCAGCTGCTGCCAGAGAATGTGTAACACACTAAAGAAATTTTATTTGTTAATGAAATGAGATCAAATGTAACTTACATTTATTGGGGTGAATGTTTGATAAAATGCACTTTTGCCTAATAATTAAAATAAATGGTCTGTTATTCCCAAGGAATTAGCAGAGTTCATGTAGTCAATACATCTTATTCTATACTGTCCTGTATATTACTTGTGGTGTATTTGAGAGTCCTCTTTTCATTTACACATTTTCATAATTTTCCCATTTGCAGTTAAAATGAAGAGAAAATATCCTAAGGACATAATGTCCTTTTTTAATAAGAAAACTACAGATAATAGTCAGTCAAGGCTGGAGAAAGAAGATGCTTCTGAAAAACAGTCAGAAATGCACAAAAGCTTACAGAATGAACTGAAGAAAGTCCAGAAGAACAGAGGACCCATCAGCAAGGTGATTTAGTTGTGCAGAGAGACAACTTTTGTAACCCTGAAATTCCATGTAAAAAACATGAGTTTTTACGTGAGTATTTAGTTAACATGGCATTCACATGAAAGTGTGCCAAAACCACATATATCACATGTGAAAAATTTGAAATTCATGTTTTTTTTCTTTGTGTAAAGGAAATACCTGATAATGTGACGCATGTTTAGATGACTGCTTAAGTTGATTTTTGTATATCTTGTTTGTGGGTAGTTTTTCATTCATGTATGTACATTTAAGATGCAGAAAAGTGCCTAAATGTTATTATTGTTGTCACTGTTATTTTGACTATATACAATGTGTTGTGAAATAAATGAACATGGAACATTAATTTGAGCTGAACTTGTTTTATTAGCTTATTAGTTTACTTCTAGAGAAAACAGTAATACATGACTGAAAATTAATCATGACACATGTTAGTGTGCCCCCTAAAAGCATAAATGGCCCCTGCCTGGCCCCCCCCCAGTTACAGTAGTCTAGAACCGCCACTGGTTTTTAGCCGATTCTACAGAATCCGCTGATCTTGTGGCAATAAGGAGATCATTCCAGAGTCGTGGAACACATCTGGAGAAAGTGCGTGAGTGTGATTTTTTCCCTTTGTGGGACGGCACCACAAGACGTTGTTCGATTGCAGAGCGCAGGGATCGGGGGTGCCACACCCCCGATGACGACATCCTAATGCTGTGTCAGCCTCCGTAGTGGTTCGAAAGGGAGGGGTGGAGAGAGCGGTTGATTGCAATTCACAGCCTCACTGCAAGATACCGCTAAATTTCACAAACTGGACATTTAATTTGTCCCTTTGTATTTAACGCCATAACTTTATGCAGAACAAATTACTTCATGCGTTGTCTTCTACAGAAGCATTGTAAAAGATACAAAGAATATTAGCTAAAAACATTAGAGGAAGTAGTGTATAAAGCCACATCACTTTGCATGACGTACCAACATTCTCTTGTCTTCAAGCACTCTTTTTCGTGTATTCCACTGGGGTGCACCAAAGTTCGGACCAACCAAACAAACCAAACTCGGACATCAAACGGACTCTGGCCAAAAGTCCTTTGGCTTTGATTTTCTTAGAATGCCTTCAAGTATGTTTCTGGGCTTTGCTGGAAGAGTGAATTCATTATGGAAAGGCTTTCTTTGGTGCCCTCAGCGACTCTGATGGCAATTTAGCAGGTTGCATGCTACATAAGGACCATAACTAGAGCATCCATATGGTGATGCCTGCAGAAGCATAGTTATGTTGGGTCAGAGAATGAAGTCAGAAACAGGCTGCTTAAAGATTAGTGACACTTCTCAAAGATGCTCTTTTTGACTTTCTCAAAGAATAACAGAAGATAAAGGGGGTTGTGAAACTCTAGATGGTGTAAACAAGGTACGGTGTGGTCTGCTCAGCATGCTGGACATCGGTGAGGAGTCCAAGCTAAAGAGGCTACCATGCCAGACCACTCGAACAAAGCCAAACTGTTGACAACTAATAGGCGACCCACCTATGTCGACTTAAAGACACCCTGTACATAAACGAAGGTCATTTAAAACAAGAAATACAATGGCTGTGCTTTTTTCAGCCTGGACATGCCACATGGTGTGTAGTTGGCTTAAAAGGTACCTTCCGAAAACGATGCCTGTGAAATCATTATCTGACAGGGCTACAAGACAGGTAGACAGCTGCCTTAGGTTTTGGACACAGCCAATGCTGGTTTTATAGCAGCAGTGACAGGTTACAGTAAGCGTCAAATGTGCCTCTTCGCATGCTGTGTATTCTATTTCCACATCCCTCCTCCTGGCCACATGTTCCTGTTGCGAGGATGGACGTGGGCCAGAAATAGAAGGGCCAAAGCAACAATGATTGGAGGTAGGCTGCCCCTCTGTCACGAAGCTTTTTCACGGCAAACTCGTGGGCTTCAAATGATGGTGGAAGTCGCTCCGTTATTATCTCCTCATACAGCCATTAAGGTAAAACGCGGTTTGTAAATAGCATAGGATGAAATAGCATAGGCAATGAAAAAAAGACATTTCTTTGCACGCTCCTACAAGTAAAAAACATCTCATGACGTCAAGAATGAGGCTCTTAATGTCTGTTAATTTCTAAAATCTGTCTCTGTTACCTGCTGCGTGACAAATACCGTTCTGAACAGACTGCCCTAACCTCATGCGTTGTATAACCATTTGAAGAAAGGCTGACATTTACCGAAATTATACACGGCATGCTCATTACACCCCAGGTATCTCTCTTTATGTAACAATACCATCCGATGATTAAGAGTACAATGAAAGTTTTGGTGTGCAATTCACAACCGAACACATCCTGTACACGCAGTGGTTTTAAAAGCGTAGTCTCAAAGCAGACATATGAAACTTTATATTGCATAGTAAGCTCATTGAATTCCAGAAAGACATTTGCTGTATGGTGATCTTGTAATACTTATTTTCAAATTTACGTTCATTTTGTAATAGTGGATCAACTCAGAATAAGGTGCTCGGTACATTAAAGTAACACAACAATAAGTGTTAGCACAAGTGCTTTTCATTAATTCTCAACTAATTTAGCAACAGCGCATTGGAAACGGGAGACTTTTATTCAAGAATTTATTTGAACTGATTTAATTAGCTTTGAGTACTTCCTATGGTCCAGCTAGACCAGCTCCACAGTGGGACACCCTTCAAATGTCAGAGAATGTGAATTACATTAGGAAACACATAGACACACACACATGCATGCATAAACAATGAAAATATGAGTAGAGCTTGGGGGCTAATAGGTGAGTGTCAAGGATGTGCCATATCAAGACTTGGCGTCATGCAAAAATCATAAAGGCAGTGTCTTTTTTTAGTGTTAAAATACAAAATAATTAGCAATTTGTAAATTAACTTTCTTGATAAATGCAAATTCAGAACATCACCAGTTTGTTTGAGCTGCCCATATTTCTCAACAAAATGAGCTCAAGCACCCCTCAAAAAATCGCGATGGTATGTTAATGAAAGCTAACCAATAAAACTGATCTCCATGACAGTCAATCTTTTCATTTTCATACAGTTGTTATACCTGTCTGTGTTGTATTTCATGCGTGCCATACACTGTGTGATTGTGTTATGAAAATATGCCACATCTGAAAATGGTTTTGGGGGTGGAAGTGTTCAGATAACCTATTTCGGTAACGTCAGAGAAATTACACATTTCAACACATTTTCATAACGCTACCAACGCGCACATGCGCAACCAACATTAAGCAGACATAGATGTTTTGTTTTGATTATCCCAATGTATCACATGCAAATCTTGAGAGATAAGAAAATCCAAGCAACATCAAATGAATTTCAAATTCAAGGGCGAGAAAACAAATATCTGCATCAGCACTCAGGCTTACAACATATGTCTGAAGCGAGAAAAAGACAGCAAAGGAGACGTAGCCAGCTATTGGCCTCCAACTGAGCGAATCTCTGTTTACTGAGAATGAGTTCTATTACACCTCATCAAACCACGGCCAGTCCAGTCTTGAGAGAGATCCAAGAGAGAAAGAAAAGTGTTTCGAGTGTTTGTGCCCAAATATGTGCTATATATGCAGCAATTGAAAGATTTCATATCGATCTTTTATTATTGTTTTAGTCTAAATTCATCTTACTAGGGATGGGGATTGAAAGGAATTAGACATTTTTGATTCACATTCTGGTTCAACTTGAAGGCATAGTTGAGCAAAAAAGGAAAATTCTGTCATTATTTACTCACTCTCTGTCATTTCAAACCTGTATACCTGTATGACTTTCTTCTGCAGAATACAAAAGATATTTTGAAAAATATTGGTAGCCGAACAATGGCGGCACCCATTTACTTCTATTGTATGGACACAAAACCAAGCAAGACACAGGGTACTAGGGGTGTAACGGTACGAGTATTCATACCGAACTAGGGCTGCAGCTATCGATTATTTTAGTAATCGAGTATTCTACTGATTTTTCCATCGATTAATCGGGTATTCGGATAATAAGTACTTTTTCTTTATTAAAGAGCAATACTAAATATACAAGAGAAAATAAGACAGGTCTCTTAAAATGAACATCTAATTTGTTCCCTTTTTAGAAAAATTAACACATTTATTGCTGAAATTGCATACATTAATATCTGTGAAAACTAAACCCATTTAGTACATTCCATTGCCATATTACATTTAAAATGTAATATAGGCCTAATACAAATGTATAAATAAGAAACATTAATAAAAATAGAAAGAATAATTTCAAAGGTAAACAACTAACTTCAGCTTATGCATGATGCATTTAGTTTATCTAAATTAGTTTTAGTTTCTTTTTTTACTATTAAATAGTAATATATTTGTCCACATAAAAATACCGAGTTAACCGGACTTTTATTTTGGCAGGTCATCGGAAGACGCGTATTTTTTAGTGTGTTCGCTTCACTCAGTAAAATGTTCTGAAATAAACTCTCAGAGCAACTCTGGAGATGAAGTTCATGTGTTTATGTCCTCATTCAGCGCAGACAAAGTTTGTTTATTTCCAAACAGGTTTTATGCTTAAGTTATGCCATTAAAACAGCGACATCTGCTGACAAGTGCATTCCAAAGGTCTACATAATGCAAGCAAATGCCTTGTTCACTCCAAAGTCTAAACTCTGAGGGCTCTGCCCTTCGAAGGAGTAAGGCATAGGAATGATGACTATATTTGGAATGTTGCCTGTGACGGTTCGGTACGAATACACGTACCGTTACACCCCTAGTGGGTAACGCCGACTTCAAATTACAGACGTGCTAAAATTTGTTGGTACCGTTACAGCTCATTGAAATAATGCGTCATTCCTCCTGAAGAGTGATGAAATTAAAAGCTATTGTATCATGTATACTTGCATGCCTTTGGTATGTCATATAATAAAGCAAAGAAGCTGTGGAAAGAGATGAATTATTGCTTATTCTACAAAGATATTCTAAAATGGCCTGGACACATTTGTTGGTACCTCTTAGAAAAGATAATACATAATTGGATTATAGTCATATTTCAAACTAATTCGTTTCTTTAATTAGTATCACACAAGCATCCAATCTTTTAATCAGTCATTCAGCCTATTTAAACTGAGAAAAGTAGTCACTGTGCTGTTTGGTATCATTGTGTGCACCACACTGAACATGGACCAGAGAAAGCAAAGGAGAGAGTTGTCTGAGGAGCTCAGAAAGAAAATAATAGACAAGCAGGGTAAAGGTAAAGGCTACAAGACCATCTCCAAGCAGCTCGATGTTCCTGTGACAACAGTTGCAAATAATATTAAGAAGTTTAAGGTCCATGGAATTGTAGCCAACCTCCCTGGGCACGGCCACAAGAGGAAAATCGACTCCAGATTGAACAGAAGGATAGTGCGAATGGTAGAAAAAGAACCAAGGATAACTGCCAAAGAGATACAAGCTGAACTCCAAGGTGAAGGTACGTCAGTTTCTGATCGCACCATCCGTCACTTTTTGAGCAAAAGTGGGCTCCATGGAAGAAGACCAGGAGGAAGAAAAACCTAAAAAAGCCAGACTGGAATTTGCTCAAATTCATATTGACAAGCCACAATTCTTCTGGGAGAATGTCCTTTGGACAGATGAGTCAAAACTGGAGCTTTTTGGCAAGTCACATCAGCTCTATGTTCACAGACGTAAAAAATCAAGCTTTAAAAGAAGTGAACCTACAGTGAAACATGGAGGAGGCTCGGTTATGTTTTGAGGCTGCTTTGCTGCATCTGGCACAGGGTGCCTTGAATCTGTGCAGGGCACAATGAAGTCTCAAGACTATCAAGGCATTCTGGAGCGAAACGTCCTGCCCAGTGTCAGAAAGATCTGTCTCCGTCGCAGGTCATGTGTCCTCAAAGGATAATGACACAAAACACAACAACTAAAATCACCCAAGAATGGATAGGAACAAAACATTGGACTATTCTGAAGTGGCCTTCTACGAGTCCTGATCTGAATCCTCTATGGAAAGAGCAGAAACTTGCAGTCTGGAGAAGGCACCCATCAAACCTGAGACAGCTGGAGCAGTTTGCTCAGGAAGAGTGGGCCAAACGACCTGTTAACAGGTGCAGAAGTCTCATTGAGAGCTACAGAAAACGTTTGCTTGCAGTGATTTCCTCTAAAGGTTGTGCAACAAAATATTAGGTTAGGGGTCCCATCATTTTTGTCCATGACATTTTCATTTGTTTTTTTATTTACAATATTATGTTGAATAAAAAATAAAAAAAAATAAAAAAAATCAAAAGCAAAGTCTGATTTCTATTAAATATGGAATAAACAAGGGTGGATGCCAATTACTTTTGTCAGTTTCAAGCTATTTCAGAGAAAATTGTGCATTCTTCGTTTTTTGTGGAGGGGGTACCAACAAATTTGAGCACGTCTGTATCTTCTTTCAGTTACACTAGCCGTCATGAGCCCGATTTTTAGTGTTCGGTCTAGTCTATTCACTATTAGCCCCTCTCACCCACCCATCATATCCAAGATCACCCCAGTTCTCTCTTCGAGCAAACGCATTTCCCCTCCACAGACACACAGAGATCTGAGAGAGAAACTTTAATCACATCTCAACCATAAGGGAGGTTTTTCTCTGCTGCAAAAGCTCTTTGTTCAAAGACAGCATTTCTCTGCCATCAGAGCGAGATTACGGTACAGCACACTTACCCAGGAGAGATCTTGCAACAGCAAAGCAGCTCGCACCAGCCAAAACCGACCTCTTCTGGGGTGCATTCAAACAAACTATTGAAGCCTGCTAAACATTTTTAGCACTCCCTGAGTAGAGCACGTCTTTTCTGGTTATATTTAAATATTACATCATACATTACAAAAACATGACATTATGCACAGACTTGAGGGCTGCCTCAACACCAAATACTTGGAGGAAAATCAAAAATGTCTAATTTAAGTGAATCAGTCTGTGAATTGCTTGGCAACATGCAAATCTTGATGCTTTGACTTTTTTACTCTTTTTACTTGTGTTGTTGCTGGTAAAAATATATATGATCAAAACAAAGTTTATTCAAATATGAGTATTTGACAAATCTACTGTGTCCTATGGTGTGAGACCGAATATTTAGAATGTGTATTTTTTGGAGGATCTATTGACAGAAATGCAATATAATATACATAACTTTGTCTTCAGGGGGTTATAATGAAGCGTTATGTCTTCATTACCTTAGAATGAGCTATTTATGTCTATACACCACGGGTCCCCTTGCATGGAATTCGCCATGCTGTTTCTACAGTACGTGGCCCTAAACAGAGCGCGTTTTGTAAATACACTATCTCCTTTGGCAAAGAAGTGAAAACGTGACGACATCTTAGCCCTGTGTCATCCACCATAGTGCTTCGAAATGGAGGGGTGGAATGAGTCGATGATTTAAAATGAATTTTCATTAATTTAAATTATACTGGACCTAAATTTCATATACTGGACCTTTAAAATATATTATTTTATATTATTTATATTTCTACATTTTTGCTGTCACACCAAAGGACACATTTACTAAGTATTTATCAACTACCCAGATGCACACTCGCAATCATGCTGTAGTCCTGAATACCAACATGATCACCTCCGGCCGCTTAAAAACATTACCATGTTTGTCCTTAAAAGATAATGAATGAAAACACAGAAAAAATACTTGCTCCAAAGGTCCTCCTGTTGGTATGTCAAAGTATTACCACACTAGCTGCTGATGTATACTGCTGTTCCCCTGACTCTCTTTGTGGTGTTCATCTCTAAGAGGTGAACAATGGAAAACTGTACCCTTTAAATAAGCTCAACAGAGTACTATTTATCATGTCCCATCATTTCAACGGAGTACTCGTGACTCTGCAGTCTCCATGTCCAACTGAAAGGCTGTAATAAATGAGAAAGAAAAACCTGCTAGATCACCAATGAAGACTTGCAGAAAACCAGAAGACATTCATTGTTGGCTCACACAAATAAAAATTAAACTGTGCTTATCAGAATACAAGTATACACGCTGAAGATTAGATACAAACCTTGATCCTCATCCAGACCCTATTAAAAGCCATTAATATCTAAACCTAGTCCATTACTAGTCCCTCTGAGACCCAAATCCACCAAGGGTCCAAGAAACAGTTTGCCTATTTTAATGAACTAAAATACAGAGTTGAATTTATAGCTGTGTTCACTTTGCTTGCTGAGGTAATTTTTCAAAAGTACTGTATGAAATTCTCGGTATGGTGAGCACAGACTAAACTTTGATGTAATTATCACTTTTATTAAGCTGAAAATAGACTGCAGCCTTGTCTGAAACCATAAGCCAAGGCCCAGATCTAGGATAAGACTCCAAGAGGTCAGACTCTCTTAGTTTAAAGCTCTTTGCACATTGAGTCCGAAATTTGAGTCTGAAATTTCCGCATGTTAAAAAATAAATACGACCTCACGTGTCAATCACATTTACACACTGCCTCCGATATTTTCGTACGCCATAAAAAAATTCGGACTGGGTTCGATTTTCTGCATTTTTCGCATTTGTAGCAAACATTTTGAGAGGCCTTTTTTAACAATTCAGAGACACCGTACAAACGAGCGCCAAATACGAAAAAAACGCATGCGAAAATTTTGGACTGTATGTAGGGCTGTGCAATTAATCGGAAATTAATCGTAATCACCAATTTTGGCCTTCAACAATTACAAAAACAAAATAATCGAGGCAAAACGATTACTGTGCTGCATTCCATTTTGCAAGGATCCTCTCTTTTCTTGTGGTATAAATCCACAGTGCACCCTTTTCCTTTACAGTGGTTCAGCTGTGCTATTTCTTTACATTTATTTTGCAGTTGAATTCACAGTTTAAAAGCCAAGTTTTCATTTTTCTATGTTGTTTTAAAAGTTAATGAGTAATCGTGTTAAATAATTGGGATCTCAATATTGGCCAACATAGTCGTGATCATGATTTTTGTCATAATCGAGCAGCCCTAACTGTATGTGCAAAGACCTTAAGACAATGGATTCATGATTTCATGGCCTCTGTAAGATGCTGGCTGCTCGCTAACAGTAAAACCTATGATATACTGTATATTATGATATCACTACCAAGCCAAGCTATCTGAGCTAGATAAAAAGTTGGAAAGATATTATCAGATCGCAAGTTTGTGATAACATCTGTGTTCAGGAGCTATTTCTAATGTGTCATTTCTGACTTTTAACTCCCTCATAATTTCACTTTCTAATATATTTTTCTTCATTTGCAAACATTTGCTTGTTTCCTTGGCAACTCAGTGTACAATTTTAACCCTTTCAAGCAGAACTGAGGCATTTTATGCTAATCTGAACCTCAGTTTTCTTAAACATGAATGCTGTTAAATGGCATGAGAAATGTATGCTAATTTAAACAGCAACATAAAAACATGAATCTTTTCTCTATTGAGCCTTTTAATGAGACAATAGGAAGATGACAATGTCATCAAATTTGCAATATCTGCAAAGACAATTTGTTTTACCTTTTATATTTCCCACGCTGTATTGTCAGGCATAGACATACTGCAACGTTTAAACATACACAATGGTTCCTTGAAGTGATAGTTCACCCAAAACTGACAATTCAGTCATCTTTTACTCACCCGCAAGTTTTTCCAAAACTCTATTAAATTATTGGTTCCGTTGAACACAAAAGAAGATATTTTGAAGAATGTGGGAAGCTAAATAGTTCTGGGGCAGTATTGACCATAGTAGTTTTTTTCTCTACTATGTAAGTCAATTGTTTGGTACAAACATTCTTTCAAATATCTTTCCTAGTGTTTAGCAGAACGAATGAAATTTACACAAGTTTAGAACAACTTGAGGGTGAGTAAATGATGACAGAATTTTTATTTTTGGGTGAACTATCACTTTAAGTAAACAGTGGGGTGTTGCAGCACCTACAGTTATTTGTTTTTATCCTTCAGAGAAGGTGAAGCTGAATCTCTTCGACCGTAATCAATAGGACTCTTTAATGCAATGAAACATAAGCGAGTGACAAGTCTGACGGTTGTCAGTCGGGCAGAGGTAAATGCCGTGAAGCATAACCACAGCGTGTTGAATTATTTAGCATCACTGCAAAGGATCAGACTCGCCCCTCCCCTTGTGAAAATCAAGCGAATCGAGGTGGGTTTCTATGGACTGAAGTCTTGAATAATTCTCAGTTCATAATTCTGGAGAACAACCTTTATAATAATTCTCCTCTATTTCGTCCTTTAAGTTTATTTTGTTAAGATAAAAAAATGAATCGGCCAAGATGCGCTTGTTATCTTTCGGGCTGAATGCCTAAGGTTTTAACAAATTTTATCTCTGTGGGCTGTCTCTATCTGTTCCCATTCAAATTCCGCCAAATGGGCAAGTTTTGAAATAGACGTTTTGTAAGAAGAAAATGTGATGTGCAATTAGAGTATTAAGTGGTCTATGAAATGATAAAGCCTGAGGGGTGCTTTGAAGGTCATATTGTAACAAATGATTGACTGAACTTTCAAACCACCACTAAATTTCCCATATCAGAAGATAATGTGCTGGCTGTATGAGCCTGTGTGTGTAATTAGGTGTAGATAGGCCAGACACTATACATATCATAAAGCTGGAAAAACTGTTTAAAAAATACAGACTACTATAGGACTAAATAATTTGGAATTTAATGAATTCATGCTGTAATTCAGTCTGTCTGAAAGAGATGCACCAGAATCATATCACAAAGGATTATTTGTGCAAGAATTTAGAATCTTTGTGAGAAATTAGGCTTCCACACAAGATCCATTTTTTACTTGTTAACATTAGTACATGCATTAACGAACATGAATAATAAGCAATATCATTTATCTGTCTATCATTTAACATTTGTTAATGTTAGTTTTTATGCCAATACAAAATTTCATGCTGGTTTACTAATGTTAATAGAAACAACTTTTGATTTAAAAAATGTTTTATTAAATGCTGCAATTAACTTAACCTAAGATTAATACATGCTGTAGAAAAATTGTTCACTGTTGTTCATGTTAGCAAGTGCACTAACTAGTGTTAACATATACAATCTTATTGTAAAGTATTTCCAAAAAATTAATTTCTGAAGTAAGGCAATGGTTTGTCAAATAAAATCAACCACCTCCTCTATTTTACTTTAAATTTGGATACTGTTGGCAGAATAGCTGTAAAGGCCTAGCTACAAAGACCTGGCTTTTGACCCCTGCGGCCTTGCTTTTTGCTCAGGCTGTGCATGGAATCAAATGTATCATAAGGTGAGAAATGAAAGCGATCAGTGTTGCGCAAGTTACTCTGAAAAAGTAATGAATTACTAGTTACTAGTTACATATTCAATAGTGTAATGAGATTACTGTACAAATTACTCTCTTCAAAAAGTATTTAATTACTTATTACTATATCCTATATCAACCTCGATTAGTTAAGTGATTCAAGTATAGACATGAAACGGCTCTTTTAATTCAATCAAATAAATAATATAAAACTACATAAGTATTATTAACTGACCAAAGTATTACAAATGTGAGAGTTATACATTAAAGCATGGATTTTAAAGTTAGACTTTGAATTTTGATGTCAATTCCACTATTGCACACACATATATTACACAAAGTATTTAGTTGAATTACATCAGAACTAACTGTAATTAAATTACAGGAAAAAATAGAGTAATCCCTTACTTTACTTTTCAAAGGGAAAGTCATTAAATTACAGTAACTAATTACTTAGTAACTAGTTACACCCAACACTGAAAGCGATACAGAAGCGAGATAAAAGCAGAAGGAACCTGATGGGTTTTCTTCAGAAAACACAATTTCTCTGTCAAACGGTATTGGTGGAGCTAAACTTCTCAACATTTTATAGACCGTTTCATCAGACGCACACGCACCTGACCCCCAATTAACATCCGGTATGTGTTTGGCTAGTGTCTTAATTTTATTTAATTTGTATTGTTATTTTACTGTCTAATAATTGTATTAAATAAACGATTTGATGAATTTTGTTGTATGTTAAACAATTTGTTGAATGGGTCCTGTAGTTCGGTTGCATTTAAACAAACTGTGTGGTACATTGACATCTAGCGGTTGAGCTTGGTATCGCAGTGTAAATTCTAAATATTGGAGAGACAAGTTTAGCCAAGTAACGGTTCTCGGTTTCTTTTGATTGTTATCAGAAATAATCTATAGGCACTCTATTGTTTGTGAATGTGTACCAGAAGTTCAGTTGGGGTCACAAAAGTGTGCATGCACAGTAACGTTTGTTACGTTGTTAAGATGAAACCGTCTATACAGCCACTGATACTGTAAAAAAAAAGAGTTATGCAGTTCAATTGCCATTTAAACCACGCATGAGCACAAAAAGGTATGGACATGGTGGTTTTGGGGCAGCCATTTGGTTTCTTGGGTTAATATTTTACAAGTTTTTTTTTTTAAATCCTGTTTTATTTCACTCCTGTTAATCATTTTCAATCAGCATGTATGATAAGATCTATAAAACCGCCACGAAAAGGTTAATAAAAATGGTAATGTTAGTTTATTGAATATTTTTATTACACATTCATCTGAATAATGTCCTAATAAAAGAGAAAAAAGACAGTGTCTAGCTAGAAAATGCTGCATGGTTTTCATTTGTGTATGATCATGTGTTTACTTAGTGTTTTAAAATCTCAACAGTGTAACATTCAACCTCATGCAAAATTAAAGAGCTAAAGATTTTTTTCTGTGGCTGAAACAATATCACTGCACTAAGATTGAATCTGCATTTATCGTTCTCTGGTCTTCCGCAGACACGCACATTGAAAATGTTCTGCTGTATAGACGTCTCTGAAGATTTCATGTTGAAAAGACCCAATACAGCCTGAATAAAGAAATCAAGCAAGATATTTATTAATGCTTCCACCGTTTTCAGGGGTATAGTGTTACATAAAGCTGTCAAGAATAATCTGTTACTACACATTATAGACTCATACGGAAAAAGACTTTTGAATATGTGGACATGACTACAGAATCACCGCACAACAGTATTCACATTGCATTATTGTTTGTACCACAGACAAGAATGTAACAAAACAAGTCACATAAAACTTTTAATTTGCATAATATTTACAAAATGCTGTTTAATACATTAAAAACAATAACAATTTGCTTGTGACAGACTCGTTTCACAAACCAGCATTCATTTACAAAGTTAATATTACATCCACGCCTAATCTTGGGTTTATCTGATTCCAATCTTGACATTTGTGTATTTGAATAGCATAGGGAAACAAATGATGAGCCACAGTGATCTAAATCTTAGGCACTGAGTGGTTTGAACAAAAAATGGTTTTGACATAGAGCCATCTGCTGTTCTTATGATGTCATTGCATCAATGTGGAAAACACCTCGTCACCAACCAAACAAAACCCATGTCCCACGAGAGCACCCTGACTGACTTAGCGAAACATATTAAGGACAACAACAAAAGACTGTATGTTAACAAAAATCCCTCCAATTACAACGCAAAAACAAATATCAGATTGCTGTGATCCCTAGAAAGCAACGGTTCCTAAAAAGTAACAACAGAATTACTTCTGATCCAGGTGATATTAAATTAAATCGATATGTCGAATATACAGTTATGTAGCCTATAAAGTAAATGACAGTAGTGTCAAATTGAACTGTTTCAAATGAGAGACCTGGATGGAGATGTTAAATGACTTGACTTCACTGACCTTTAATGTTATGATAGAGAGGTTTATGAACGTCAAAGGAAGTCAGTTAGCGGCCTACTGATGTGAAACAGCAATTTCAAAATTGAATGGCATCAGTGAAGAAGTTTCGGACATCCCAAAATTATTACTGTCAGACTACAAATAAATAAACAAATAATTGTTTTCGCTGTGTATATCGGCGAACTATTGTTGTTCTTACTTTGTTTGAGGTCCGCTTGGGAGGCGGGCATTATCGCATTGACAAGATTGACAGGGTCATGAGCCAATCATAGCGCATTGGAAACTTCGTCCCTTCTCACGTGACTCGCACTTGTGTTCTTCGGCCTTCTCACATTTTGGACTGTCAAGAAACAAATTCTGGTTATGAAATATGATAAAGTGTTTAAAATTATTTTTGTATGCAAATTAATTTTCTATTATTATATCAAAATGTTTATGGAAAACCAAATAAGAAAAAGCACCCAAGAATATACGTGATCTCTTTCAATACTGTTTAAAAAGGTGAGACCTCAAGCTGATTGACAAAATGACGTTTATGCAAACTCTAGGTCAAGGGTGACGACACTGAATATGCTAACATTATTATTTAAAATATTTTAGTCAAAACATTATTTTATATATTACATTTGTGTTATTACATCATTTTAATGTGTTCACGTTTATTCCTAAATGTGGAAAGTGACCATTAACTTTTAAAAGATAGTATGCCTGCCACCAAAACTTTATCCTAGTGTTACATATAGAAGTTACGGATTCAAATACTCATCTCTCATAATCTCACATTGCTCAATAATTTGCTTTATTTTTATAATGTCTGAATTTTGAGGCGCACGCCTGTCATCTCAATGAAAAATGCCACTATTGGAAATCTACGCAGAGCAAAACTGCCCCCTGATGGTTAAGTATAGGTATCACAGGTGAAATGTGTCCACTAGGGGTCACAATAAACATGAAATTAGCAGGTGATGTTTACAAGTCAGTCTGTTTTGGAAGAACTTTTCTGCCCAAATCCCAAACCTAAAGAACACTTTACCTGACCTCTGTGATGCTCTTTTGCCTAAATGGAAGAAAATGCCTGTATCTATGTTCTAAAATCTACTAGACCTCACTGTACAATGAAAATTGTAAAAAGCGCTATATAAATAAAGTTGACTTGACTGTGTCCAGTCAGTTCACTGTGGAATAGAAAGCACCCTTACAAAACTTCCTGAAAGAATTCTCTAAAATTGCATGGTGGTGTAGTTTTTTTTATTACCGGAATAGTCATAGCCTACCTGTGAATCAGAAAAGGAATTCCAAATACTTTTGAAGTCTTGTTCAGTGGAAATGTTTTTTACATTCATGACAGTATTGCAGCATTGTCAGCATAGTTCTTGCGCAACCTGTTTTAACAACCCGTGTTCACACCCAGGGCTCTGGGCTTCTTTCGTTTCGACCACTCATTACTATTTTTTCATACAGCATACAGACACAGTCTTTTTAGCAAGATATGCAAAAACTCAAATATTTCACTGGTAAAGTAGATTTTGGGAGTCATTTAATATTAGAGGGGTTTTATACAAGCAGGAAGATTGCTGTATTAGATTGTAATCTGTCTGCTGTATTATTTTGACGAGAAAATATGACAAACTCACAGATCAGCTTTCAACATGCGTTCTTTTACTTTTTCCTTCCGTACCCTATCCCTCTGCTTACCCATCAACCCTCCTATTCACTATTGCCCCCTAGTGCCCATGTACAGGAATTACACACATATCACAGTTATACGTTTATATTCAACACTTGAATATTACATCTGCCACATTTTATGTCAGTTTAAAATAAGCTTAAAACAATGTTATGTCTGTGTTTGTATTGATATAATTGGCAAGCTAATGTTGCCATGATGTCATTTTCCAGACTCATTTGTCACAAGGTAACTGGCTCAAGTGAAAGACATTTTCATTGCAAAGTGGCTAATAATCAAGGTCAGCTTTTTTTCTAAAGCACATTTAAAAACAACATATGTTATACCAAAGTGCTGTAAAAACATCAGAAAGTGTTCAGAGCAAACTAAAAAGACAGAGGAAAAAATAAATATATAGAGAATATATAATTCAGGCTTTATTTCTGCGATAGTCTCAGAGAGACTTTAAAATATAATTAAATAGGACCCCTATATGCTAAAAGTAATTTTTTCAACTTTGTCAACAAGAGTAGCCTACACTAGCATAAAGATTCACTGAATTAGTAGCTAAAGATGTTTTTTTCTGTGGTATCCATTGCTTAATTCATTTTGGTAAAGCGAAAATATATTAAATAAAACATTTGTGTAGATCTACATGCAAGTGAGATGTTGATGTTGCAGAATATTTAAGCGCGATCTGGCAACCCCTGCGTTTACTCGAGGCGGGCAGGCGGCGGTTTGTGCTTCCTTGTTTGTGAAGTACAAATGCTTTCGTTTCAGTATGAGCTTTCGTTTTCTGTCAGCAATAAAAGAGAGTTAAGCACGCGTTATTTGACTAGAACGGTGTTTTTGATTAATGTTTCCTTTTGATAATATCATATTTAGGATTTGGTATCTGGTAAACTTATTCAGAAGGGTTTTTTTACCTAACGTCAGCGGCATGAGTTTGACAAATACACCGAAGTTGGACTCGGACTCTAATTATTGCGAGTATGACTCCACATGGGAAGACGATGAAAGTAAAACAGTCCGAAAGGAGGTAATGTTTGTTTTGTTGGTTTGTTTCAAATGTTTCCTGACAATGCTGTCTGGATTATATGCGAGACGTGTAACGTTAAACCACAAAAATAGCTTTCTATGACTCCTGAAACAGTCAGGTGCATCTAATTATATCCATTCTATTTTAAAATACGTTGGCACTGGCAGTAATATATAATAACCACATTGTCATAGGCGTAATTTGCGGGTGGACATGTCCCCACCACTTTTTGCCAAAATCAATTTGGTCCCCACCACTTATTAGAAGAAATAAAAAATACGGAGTGTATGCAAGTAAGGTTAGCACGCTTTGTAAGCAGAGGCTATTTATACTAACTCCGCCCATCAGTAAGAAAGGCACAGGAACACAGACTGCTCCAGTGGCGTAGAGTGTGAAGCTTGTGTTACCTACTTCATGTCGTCGTGGGTTCGGGACTGCTGTTTGCTGAACCTTTTCCCTATCACATATCAGATTGTAAAGGCATTTATTTTTAATAAAATGATGAAAATATTTGAAAATGGCTGTTCAAGTCATACATGTACCAAACATTTTGCGCTTAATTGCACTTTGGTGATATATATTCGTCCTTATTGTTCTCGACATGCGGTTGCTATCGTCTATTGCAAGATTAATTACATTTTGATACTTGATAGAAAACTCCAATAAATGGAAAACGTCACAACTTTGTAGTTTCATGAGTTCAAAACAAAATTTAGAAAGTTCGCTGTATATTTGTATAGCCTATCTGGCAATGCCCATAGTAATAAGTGAAAATAAGGTTTTTTAAAGATATTATTTTCCCATCTGTTTCCCCTGTATACTTGAATGTTTGTCCTTATTAGCAGGGGGTTCCCAAACGTCTCAATCCTTGACCCACCAACAGGTAATCTGTGTCAAACACCAAATTTTTAACATGGGGAAAACACACATTCGTTTCAATAGATTTTATTTTATCACAAATTAATACGTTTAATTACGTACGGCAACAGCCATCATTACATATAATAAAGCACAACATGCTTTAAATGATCTATTGATGAAAACATGATATAGTTTAAAAACAAATGGAAGCAGATTTGATATCTGATGTGAAAATTTAGAATAGTGAGTTTAGCGGATTCAAACTTGCTTCACGGCAGTGTTAATATTATTTGTCACGCGTCTTTCGCACTAACGTTACACCACTGAAGGCGCCGATCAAGCGGCGCAGTTTATATACTTTTTTCTAGAGGAGTCACCTACATTTTTCGCGCTTGTGACGCCCATGAATATTCCCAACGAGTTATTACAGAAACAATTTATTAAAGTATTGTTTGTGTCGTCTTTGTCCCCACCACTTTTCAAAACAAAGTTACGACACTGCACATTGTACATGATAGTCAACTGTACTTGTTGGAAAATAAATATACATGCAAGGAGCACAACATTTTATAGGCCTTCTCGCACCTTACAGGTGTGTTTCAGATGACATTATGAACATTGGACATTTAAAAAAAATGCTTGTTTGCACTCATGCCCATTGTTATATTTTTGTCTTGAAAGAGCTATGATGAATACAAACTACAACATGTATGATAGATATTGAGCTAAAGAGGCAGTGTGTGGAAAATGCTTGTTAACCATTTTAAACATCTCAGTTTCTTTGCAAGACATTGCTTTGAAATGCGCATTTTTAAATAAAAAAATGTTTAGGCTTCTTACTAAATAAAGACAATGTTTTAATTTTGCCCGTTAAATTCATAGTAACAGTGAAAGGCATGTTTACTAAATGCTATTCTACTTATCATTCAATATTTGTTCAAAGAACATCAAAATGATTCATGATTGCTGTTATCTGTATGTTTGCAGAAGAAAACATAGGGAAAATGTCGCAGGAACTTATACGCTGCAAAGGACATGCAAGAGTTTCGGCATAGTTCCAAAGTGAGTTTTATGACAGAACAAAAATGGTGCATATTTTACCATTGGCACATTTCCTCCCATTCTACTCTTTATAAAACGAAGATCCACATCCACAGAGCATGGCTGAGTTTAAAGGCGGGGTGTCCGATTTCTCTTAGCCGTTGTTGATGTTCAAATCACCAAAACAAACACACCCCTACCCCCATCTTTAGCTTTCGTCAGCGCTCGGCTCGGCCAATGTCCGTCCTGTGCACTGTGCACCGTACTGCTGATTGGCTACAAGGTTTTGGTACTCGGCCCGACTCAGTTGTCTAAAGCAGCGGTTCTCAATCCTGGTCCTCGCGGAACCCCCGCTCTGCATATTTTGTGTTTCTCTCTTGTTTAACACACCTGATTTAAATCGCCAGCTAGTTAGAAGAGAGCTCAATGAATGAATCGTTCCGATTGACGTGCTCCCTGACCAGTGTTCATTGCTGTCTACTCACTGCACACAGGAAATCGGCTGAAGTTAATTTAAGAACACGAACACAGCGTCCTCACACAGACAAAACCTACTACGGAAGTTTGAAGGGTTATTTAACCGTAATCTTGAGATTTGCGTAGTCACGCTTAGTGCCCTTTGGATGGAACATATACGCCCATTTCGAACTGGAATTATGGCAGAATATCTAGTGATATTTACTTCGCAGGGCTCTTACGGGCATATTGAACAAACCTCAGAAGCGGTAGGAGAAGCATACAACATATGCAGAGCGGGGGTCCGCGAGGACCAGGATTGAGAACCGCTGGTCTAAGCTAATTCGGAAATCGGTTACCCCGCCTTTAATTTATACAAATGTTAATGTCAAAATTTTGTCACAACTTATATGCTGATCTTTTTCTAAAATTTTGTTTTCTTTTCTTTTCTAGAACCTTGATGATGCTGATGAACCAGACAAAGTAAACAACCTGTTTCTTTGTTTATTGTCATTAATGGTACATACTGTATATACAGTTATGGTATATACAGAACATGTATAACACAAAACTACAGTACAGTAATCTTCACAAAGTAGACTGAGGGACATACTGGGGAACTTTTTGTATAGTTTTGGTTTCATGCTTATTATAATTACAACTGCTTATCTCTATCTATGCACAGCACATATGAAAGGATTAGTTCAGAAGAATGGTCACAGTTGTTGATTTCTGTGTTTTTACATGCGTCTACAGAGAGAAACTCTAACAGAAGCATGGATGATGTTTGACTTGCAAACTGTATATTTATTTACCTTAAAATCTAATAGGGATGAGAGAATAAGGTCAAAAGGTAGCCAAAATAATTCATGGTAAAACAATTTTTAATAGAAATAAATAATGCTATCAGTCAAGTTCAAATTTAATTTAGTTTATATTGTGTTTTCTATCTTTTTTGGCCAATGAACAATACTAAAAAGGCACTTATAAGAAGACAGAGAGAAGCAAAAATTTAAAGTCCCAGTGAAATTAAAAATTACAATGCCTATTTTTTCATGAAATATTGCAGTGTTTATTGTAAATAGATATCAATGTGCCCTCATAATCTTTAGTTAAAATATGAAAATGCACAACAGAATCACACACAGAATCAAGTTGCAGAGAAAGACGAAAGCCACGCACACTATTTTCTCATTAGAAATTCCATTTCACTTGGAAATGAGTCAAAATATGGAAGTAAAAACGAAGGCATCTTCCGGTTTCACAGGGACTTTAAATGGTTGCTTAATTATTTACAATATTATCTTATGTGTAGTGACACAATATTAATAATCATATTGTCGGTAACACTTTACAATAAGGTATTATTAGTTAACATTAGAAAATGCTTTAGCTAACATTAGCTAACAATAAACAATTTAGTTTTTCAGCATTTATTAATACTTGTTAATGCTAGTTCCTGTCAATACAGTTATTCATGTTAGTTCATGGTGCATTAACTAATGTTAACAGTGACAACATTTGATTTTAATAATGTATAAGTAAATGTTAGCTAATGCATTAACTAATTGTTAACAAATAGCACCTTATTGTAAAGTGTTACCATGTTGTCTTATATCACGGTTTTTGTCAATACTGATATATTGTGACACCCCTAGTCCAGTGACACAGCTTGCCTGAAATTAGGGGAAAGCTGTGCATTGTCATGACTCATGGGGTATACTGAGGCCCGTATAAAATATGCATACACATGTCTCAGAAATGTGTTTATGTAAAAAAAACATGTCTTTTAGACATCAAATTGCATTAAAAAAAATTGATTTTTGTTTTCCAGAAAAATATCCACAATCTGGACTTTTACATGGGTTGTGCGAGCTCAAAGCCAGATGGTATGCCATTATGCTCGTATAGTTAACTTAACTGTCTATTTTTATGTCTGTTTCTTTTGAACAAGACTATTTTTTACCATTATTTTGCAGGTGTATATATTCATCAATTTCACAAAGAATGGTGGGGGGATTATGAAAGGCTGGAAGATGTTCACTCCTACATTCAGTGGTTAGATCTTTTTACAATACAACTATGAACTCTATAGCTGTTTAAACTGTTTGAGATTTTAAAAGTATGAATGGCCATTGTTTATTTCACCATTTCAAAAAGATGTTGCAGGTTGTTTCCAATACAAGAGAAAGGAATGAATTGGCAAGCACATGTGCTCACAAAACAAGAAATCAAGGTGTGTTTAAAATATTCAGTTATTTGTTTTTGAATGTTACTTTTTTTTAAATTTGTTGATTTGAAAAAGTTTTTGTATAGAAATCACTGTATTTTTCAGAAGGTGTTTAAGGCATTTAAAAAAATCAAGATCTCTAAATTCAAAGTAATCTATCGTTTTCCAGTGTTTCCGTAAGAAAGAAATTGCAAAGCAGAATCTGGTGAAATCATATGAGCTCATGTTGGATTTCTACGGCATATGCTTGGTCAACAAAAGGACAGGAGATGTGGCACGTGCTGATAACTGGAAGAAACGCTTTGACAACCTAAACAGGTTTATACTGTCATACTTCTGTTTGTTTCATTTTGTATGATGTTATTTAATTACACTACACTTCAAAAGTTTAGGATCACTTGGCAAAAGTATTCTTATAATCTTAAAAATCTCCTTACATTTACGCATTTGGAAGACGCTTTTATACAAAGCGATTTACATTGTATGATACTTCATTTGTATCTAAGTATGTGCTATCCCTGGGATCGACCCCTGACCTTGGCGTCGCTAGCGTTAAGTTCTAGCCACTAAGCAACAGGAAAGCTTAAAGTGGCCATCACTCAGACAGTTTCTGCATATCTCATGTTAATCTTGAGTAATTACAGAATAGTATCGCACCCTTCAAATATCCGTAGAGTATTTAGTTTGATCACATTTATAAAAGACAGATACAGCTGTACGATTACTTCTGAAAACATAGGACGTGTGCGGGGGGATGGGGGGAGGAACTAAAGCACGTGCTCACCCATTGCCAACAAAACACAGACATATGACTCCGTTTCACTTACCGCGTGTGGTTCATGTCCGGCATCTTTTAGCGCTGGGACCGCGCCATCTATCAGTTTCCAACGATCTCCAAATCCAGCATTATATCCACCGTTTATATAACATTCCTCACCGAAAGGAAGTTGACCATGTCAAGCATGAAAAGACGTTCTCGTTTCACGTTTAACCAGTGATGGGAATAATGGGGTTATATGCAGCGTTACTATAATTGAGCTCACTGAAGCAGTTTTCATCCGAGTAGGCTCTCTCATCCAAAGGACCTGCAAAGTTTTTTTTTTTTCTCTGCTGTGTGTGTTGGGGGTGGGACACAAAACTGATTTTGATTGGTGTGTGTGAGTGAGTGGGGTGAGATAACCGCATACCTGATGATGATTGGCTTAGGGAAAGTACATTTTCACACTCTATAATAATAAAATAATTAAAAATAATAGTCAAAATTGTACTTACTATGTCACAAAGCGACAATGTGCGTTAGGTTCATAGGTTTATCATGCAGACTTGCAGTCATATTATAACTGAACTGAACTGCCACGTACTGTAATACAAGTGAACACCTAATATAGCTGTTTCCATTTACATTTTTTTGGTCTCTGTTGTCAAGACAGGAAACAAGTATAAAATCACACTTGCCATGATACTACATGTTAACAATGAGTCACTTTTTAAACACTTAAACACTTTAAAATTTTATCCTGATTTATACTGCAACTGTCAAACAATAACTGCGCGTAATTAAATATTCCGTCTCCTAAAATGCAATCTAAAGTATGCACGAACTAACATTCCACTATCATACTGGAAAGCAGTCAAAACACTGAGAGCACTTCTTGTTATTAAACTGTTTACTTTTGTAAGAAACTACGAAACATAAGTACAGTACAGTATGTCTAGCAGTTGTGAAGTTGGTACATGTCTTTAGAAGCATAATTTATTTTTAGACTTATTTGTTGACCAGTTGTGGTCTGTCCAATAAATAGTAAAAGTTCTGAACTATTCTAATATGTTTTATTGTTCCAGTTTAGTAATGATAATATTTACAATAATAACATATATTGTTATATAAAATATTGAATTTAATAGGTGTCTCTCACATTGACCCACAGCAACATTAAAACAGTGTAGATTATTGATCAATGTTTTATACAAATAATTATTCTATTTAGTTTTCATTTCATTCATCCAAGTTATTTGAAATATTTGAACATTATTTTAAAGGTAACGCAATAGTTACATTCCCTGGTAATCAGTTACTTTTATAATAATGTAACTGTTGTGAACTCCATTACTATTTGTGAGAAGCAACTAGTAACTATAACTGATTACTTTTTTAAAGTAACGTGCCCAACACTGTGTTTAACATTGTAAAGAAGTCAGAATGCATGAAACACCGTTGCACATCCCCTTTAAAGCGTATCGTTGTGATACCACTAGAAGCTGTTGATAAAATGCCAAAAGTACATTTAGCTCATTCTAGTGCATAATTTGCAGATGCTAAAATTTACCATAGTTATGAATTATTTTGCAACATACTGTATATAGTTAATGACTTCAGTTTTCAAAAGTGAAAAAAATTATAAAACCGATGAAAGATTCCCCTAAACCTTGACCACCTAAACCGGCATTTCTTATGATGAAAGTATGTTTTTCATTTTACAGATATACTCACAACAACCTTCGCATCACACGCATCCTGAAGTGTCTGGGGACTCTTGGTTTCGAGCATTACCAGGAAAAACTGGTCAAGTTTTTTCTCCATGAAACTCTTGTAATGAAAACGCTTCCAAACGTGAAAAAAAGCGTACTAGATTACTTCATGTTTGCTGTATTAGACAAAAAGCAGAGGCAAGATCTAGTTAAGTATGCTTTTAAGCATTTTTGGCCCAAAAATGAGTTTGTGTGGGGCCCCAAGAAGATTCTTTCAGCTGCAGTGAATGAACATGAAATGACAAATGAAACTGGGATTCTTGTAGAGAAGAAATCTGAAGCATCTGAGGAAAATATATCTCAAGAAGAAGAATCCAGTGGAATGCAAGAAGGGAGAAAGAGGCCTAGCAGTCCCGCCAGTAACACTGCAGAAGATAGAAGAGGTGGAATTAGGCAAGAGCCTGTGTCCAACCCCAAGATGATGTTAGATCCTGCAGAGAATGAATCTAAAGCATCTGAGGAAAATACAACTTTAGATGGAGAACCTAGAAAGCAAGAAACAGGAGAGATATTAAGCAGTAACGCTACAGAAGATGTTAGAGTGGTCAATGAGCAAAAAACCCAGTCCAGTCAAAGCGATTTAACTGGACAACAAAATGATCAAGATATGATTCATGATCCTACAGCGATGGAAGACATACAAGTTAAACAAAGCGATGCAAAAGACCAAATGCAGGGAAATCAGATACTTGAATCAGATGGTGAGCAAACCTCTAATGAAAGTGATGAGATTAGTCATGACAGGGAAGAAAGCTCAAACAGCGCACAAGGTGAAGAGAAGAATGGTTATGTTGATCATGTAACAGAAAACCTGGGTTTGATGGTTTAAAAAATGCAAAACCTGAAGAAAAATCTGACAATAGAAATGAAGTGATAAAACTAGTGACAATGAAACAGTTGTAAATGCTAATTTGAAGATTTTTATTTTGTTCATTTAGTATAATTATTTGTGTTTACATTGATAGATCTTTTTTGTGTGATTGCTTTATAGCTGATGACAGGAGATAAGAAAAAGTATCATTGATTCGCTTTATAGTGAATGTTATGAGTGACTGTGACAGGTAACAGTTTAGGTATAAAAGTCTAGGTATAGGTATAAAGGTATAAAAGCATGACACTTTTTGTTATTGATTATTTTGTTAAAGCAAATAAATCCTGTCTCACCACACACTAAAGAAGTCTGATAGCTTGAGAAATTAAAGAAAGTGAGTTTTGCTACTCTGATGAATTATTTTACTGAGATTACAGAACATTGTTATATTAGTGTTTTGTTTGCGTTGAAGTGTGAGATTTTGAAAGATAAATATTGAATTGCTTATTTAGAAAATTGAAAACAAAATGTTGTTGTACTGTTTTCACTGCTGAAGCTAATAAAATGTTATCATCCCACTAACAAAGTGTAATTGTTGAAGAACATATCAAATTATCCTATAAAGGCTCCTATAAACCACAATATAAAACCTAATATATTACCTAAAAAGAGTCAAAATAAAGTTATTGCTGTTTTTCTTGCACCCTTAGACAATAGGTATATAGTATGCTTTTTAATAGCTAAAACTTTTGCTATAACCTACTAAATTTTATTGTGGCTTTTTTTCGTAAAGAGATTCAATGAATAATTGGAATTAAAGACTTTTATTCCAGAATTCATACATTCCAGTCTGATTATTTTATTTTTATCTAAATAATACCAATAAAACAGACCAACTTTAAGATACAATTCTGTGTTGTTTCTGGGAAGCAACCAGACACAAAAACAGCTTCTTCCCTCAGGCCATCTACCTCTTGAACAGTTAAATGTTTTTACACACCGTGCAATTAATAACTCTGTGCAATAATAATTAAGTGCAATATTAATTATATCCTCCAGATAATACACTATCTATTTTTATACAACTTTTTCTGTAAATTATTTAATTCATTCTGCTGTATATAGCACATACCTTGTACTACAGTAGTCTATTCTTATTTTTTACTTGTACATATTTACATACATACATAGCTTTACTCTCTATATCTTTATCTTATGTTTATTGTATTGTATTTCTTAATTTTTTTATACCCATAGGCCCTTATTTAAATCATTGTGTACTGTATTCTATTGTGTTATGGTCTCTGTGTACTGTTGATGCTGTTTCTGTGTTCTGGATGCTCCTGTCACCAAAACAAATTCCTTGTATGTGCAAACACACTTGGCAATAAATCTCTTTCTGATTCTGATTAAGAAAGAAATGAAGGAAAGTCATGAAATTTCAGATTTTGCAATATGAAAACAAATACTTGTTAATGATTTATTCATGATTTTTCTGCTTTTGTTGTTATAACTTATATCTCCCAAATTTGAGTAGTGAGAGATTTTGAAAGGATAACTGAATTATTTATAAAAGTGAAAACTTGTTGTTTTCTCTTATATTGTTTTTTTTATTCTACCCTTTCACACAAAAGGCAGAGGCTTTTATAAACCACCAAATAAAACAAAACAGTGAAGTAATGCTATCATGTTCAATCCCATCCCATTTTCAAGTTGGGACACTGTGTTAAATGTAAATATAAAAAGAAAACAATGATGTGCAATTCTCATAAACCCAATGGGACATATGTCAAATGTTTAAAATGAGAAAATGTGCTATTTAAAAGAAAAATGTGCTTATGATAATGAATGTGAATCTGATTATCAAAGGGATAAAGCAAATATAAGCAGAGGAGGGCACCTGACTATTTCTCTGTTAAAAATACTATCAAAGAGCTGATCTTTTAAACTGTTGCTCATGTTGTAGACAATCCAGACTGGGTGGATGGCTGGCCTTTCAGACACCAAAGAAATGTCATTTTTATTCCAAAATTAATTTATTCCATTTTAAGGGTTCCACTAAAAACAAAACAGACCAATAAATGTTTTGCCTTCAGATTAAGATTTTTTGCATTGTTTTGTAAAGAATTTAAACTTCTTTCGTTTTGGCTGAGCAAAAATAGCAACCTGAATTAACAAGGATTTATGATGCAAAGAATTTAATATTATGATGATCTTCAAAGTGTCAAGGATTTTTTCAATGTCAAACATATTGTAAATGAAATGCCCAAGTCATACAAATATCAATGCTTTAATTTGAAACTACTCTGTTTAGCTTTGAATTTATGACATGTCACAAAATTCTTATTTCATAGCACAGTAGTTTAATTTTTTTTAATCTTGTTGTTCATTCTCTCCTTTGTTTACTCCATGTTTAATCCTCCCAGTAGCATGGCCTTGTAAACTAACGGTACTGTTTAGTGTGTTGACAAAATGTTTAAATGCTCTCTTACATGTGAGTCGCTTTGGATAAAAGCATCTGCCAAATGAATAAATGTACATGTAAAATGTAATTTGCAGAGGATAAACAAAAACGAATCAAAAACGTAAAAGCAGTCTCTTAAATTTCAGTAAGATTCTGATTATTCTGCATAACTTTATATGACAAAAAAATAAAGCTAATATAAAAGTAGCTTTAATAAAAAAATACCCAGTTATGTTCTGGTACAAATGTGTTAATAAATATGACAGTCTGTTCTTCCCACCAGTAGACGGCGCACTTCTAAAGTTTCGCTTGTAATCTGTCATTTCCGCAAACACTGTATTTGGTAGTTATGGTTACGACAGGCATTGCAGGTTAGTAAAAACAGTGGCTTGTTTTGGTCCGATTTGCTAGCGATAACACTTTTGCTAAATTCAGATGTAGCTTTATAAATCAAAAGCTGCGGTTATACTGTGACTTAAATGGCTTCAGCTGCACACGAAGAGTTTGAACTCGGCAAGAAACACGAAGAGATGTGAGTCCTCTCAATGTTTTTCCATTTCATTTAGATTTCCAGACGTAGATATCACAATTTCTTATAGTGGAAATACGCGATTTAATGAATCTTTATTCCTGTAGATTGGAGAAAAGAGCATTATTGTTACAGCAGATGGCAGCACTGTATGAACAGCAGAGAGCTAAGAAGAAACAACAATGTCTGACGTCTCAAGCTGCACACAAGAGGAATGCTCAGATACTTAAGGTAAACTTTAAAGTGTTTATTAAACAATTCCCCTCACTGTCTTAAAACTCTATTGTCGTGAAGTCACCAAATATTACAGGGTTTGAACTTTTCAGCATTATTTGATTCCTTAGTTTATTCTGTTATTAGGTTGTAGCTAAACTATGCTGATTTTAATAAATGTTTACCGCTCACAGTTTTGCTCATCTTTTGAAGTAAGTAGGAATTTTGAATAAATCTGTGTGTTTTATGTGTGTTGTAGGACTTGGAGAATGTTGAAAAAAATCTTCATACGAGACAGCTCCTTCATCCGGATGTTATCCACCTTGAGGTATTGAACCCTCCCTTCTGTAGGGTACTTGTTTGTTGTTCATTATTTAATTTTTAGATGCATATAGACAAACAATGCATTTAAAGCACTTTTTAGTACTAACCGGAAGTAAATGTCTAAACTAAGGTTCCATCACATTTTCCATGTACTCATCATGAACATCATCATAACGAATTGGAAAAAGTTTTGAATTGTATGGGAATGATACTGCGTGTAGCTGCTTTAGTTTAAATTCAGCATGAAATCTTTTACCTACTCCGCATAGCATGTGATGCAAGTAATGCAGAAGTAAATGAAAACCAAGCAATTAACTGTGGTGATTCTTTTTGTATTATAGACTCGCTATTGGGCCTCAGTTGAACAGAAACTGCCAGAATGGGAGCAGTATTTGTTGAGTAAAGAACAGGTCCCAGTGAGTGAGACGGGAACATCATTTGGACAACAGAGACTGAGATCTGGCCAACAACATCCCTCACCTGCACATGGCAGGGGTAAGCCCCCTCGACCCAAACCTAGATCTGCTGTCTGACATGTGACACTTGACTGTACAATTAATTAGATAGTCCTGTTAGATTTTTTTTTCCGGTTCTATCAAATGTATCTGTTTTTAAAGTAATAAAATGAGACATTTTACCTGCCAGCTTAAGTCTTACATGTACAGTAAATAATTAATGATTTAATAAATGCACATAAAATACTGCAATAGAATAGAAAATGTATATTCATGCATATTCCATTTAAAACTCTATTTAGATCATTTTAATTAATATTATGTCCACAAGGGTGCAGTACTGACTTTTGTAACAAAGGCTTAATTTTGTCCTGTGAATAGAAATGAATGAATCATTTGAAATATCTGAAAATTCACCAAACTTTGCATTTTGTTTTTAGTTTTTTCCCAAACCTTCCTTTAATATTATTATTATTATTATTATTATCCTTGTTGTTATTAATAATAATATTCATCATCATAATAACCATAAATAATATTAAATTGCCTTTTAAAAGTTAGTTTAAGGAGAGTTGTTTTGTTTAATAAAAAGGAACAAAAAGGTGTATCTATACAGTTTGTCGCTGAATGTGTTTTCCAAGAAAAAACATAAAAATTACTGAACACCATATTCAGATAATTGAATTAAGACTATAGTTAAATAAGCTGTTGTAAACACTTTTAAAAGTAGGGTCCAGAAAGTTATAAACTTCTGTAGGATAATATATTTAGCGTGAAGGACCATGAATTGTCACTATGGCCCTCTAAATTACTTTCAGATGTCCAGCTAATCCGAAAAAGCTCTTTGCTAACATAGGCACACATTTGCAAATGCGGACAGCTTTTGAATACTCTCAGTAACAATGAGGTCATGACTGCCATTACATAAAACCTCTCTGAGCACTTCAACTGGCTATACGATAATTGCTATTGTATTGTGTCTTTTTTGAAGGGTCAGCCACTTAAAGTTCAGTTGAGTGTTAAGTTGACTAGAACTTTCATGCATTTTTGTTATCTGATTAGGCTTGTTTTTGTGCTTGTGGTTTTACTTGTTTTGGATGGGGATAAAGTGAATCTGGACGCAGCCGCATTTGCTGTTTCCAGTACAACAGTTTTTAACATCTTGATTCTGATGTTGATGAAAATCTCTTCCTTACAATACTCAAAAATTGTCTTTACTCGTAAATTATGAGTTTCTATTTATTTCTCGCCGTTGTTGTTTTTATCACATCAAAGGCTATACTTTATCATCACATTTTTCATATTATCTTACTGTCTTTCTGCTCTCTGTGGAGGGAAAGATGGCAAAGCCCAGCCTAATTGGATGATCAAACCAGTGCAGTGTGACACGGAGTGGCGGCTTGACAAACGCGATCATCTGGATGGTCAGGGTTGAAGTGTTGGTGGTTGGCAGCTGCCCTTCCTCCTCAGCTGGGACTCTTGCCCCTGAGGTCAGGGTACCAGTCAGGGGTTTCAGATGGGGGGGTGTCGACCGCAGAAGGGTGGAGAATTCTGGTTGTGGGTGGAGGGCAAGACAGCAAATTATCCAAAAGGATTTTGAAGAGCACGATCTGGAGCCTTTCCAAATGACTAGCTCTGCATTATGTATTCTAATGGAGAAAGCCCCGAGGTGGATTGGCTACGGACACCACTGCCAACAGAGGCTGTCAGAGACCCAGCACAGGCCAAGGCCAAATGTCCAGAGGCTTTAAACACCTGGAAATCAGCCAGATCTCCAGAATGATCTTGTAAGCTAATAGAACAAAGTTCATTATCACTACATGAAACTGCAGACTTCACATGATAGTCCAGTTGTATTGGCAATATTAACAATTTTAAAATGATTTATTTCACAATATTTTTGATATCAATTTCTTAATATTTAGAAGTCTTAAACATATAAATGATTACATTTTCTCTGTACCGAAACAAAGTATACTTGTCTTAGAAACATACCGCCCATTGCGCCCAAAAGTGCTTTTCACAACTAAAGATTTCACATATCATTGTAAATGTAGTGCACTTAAACACAAATAGCTTCTACTCGGGAGACTGTTAGGGAATTCTCTCCATTCTTGAAACGACGATTCCAGCACTAAAGGACTCCTGATGTGTTTTTGTTCTGGCTAAGTTATACGTTTTATGCGGATTGATTTTGAGTTTCATTTTCTTCCTTCCCTCATAGGAACCATTCAATCCAAGTAGTCAAAACATCCACTCCATCATGGCATTTGAAGTATTTTTGTGTAGTCCGGAATGTGTATGTGTTGGGCTGCAACGGTATAACAGTGTTTATTGTTCGCATAAGCTGTTGTATATTTAATACCAAACATCTGTAATTTCACAAGGTTCTTCCAGACTTCCAAACTGTGAATAAACCCACTATAAATGAGTAATTGACACATTGCCTCTTATCAAAATCTTTGCATTCTAACATGGTGTATTGAAGAGAGCACCACTTTAACAGCAGGATTTTGGTCTAAGTTAATTAAGACCCATCCACTGGGAAACGGAGTGGAGATTGTCCTAAAGGGGCATCCTGGGTCAAAAGATTAGCACTGGACATCCCAGATTTACTGATCCTGCCAAACAATGAGACTGATTTCAGGTCAGGCCTCAATAGAACCAATCCAGCAATTTAAGCAGATATCTGTTGGAGTTTTGCTGGTCCATCTTTGGTCTAATGCATCATCATTAATGCTATAGTTAATGGTGCACTGAGATTGTTTAATCTGGAACAGACTGTTTTGAGTTCAGACCTTCGTCTCTACAGTACAAGTGTCGAAGAGGGGACAGAAGGTCCCCTTCAGCTGCGTGGCCCGAAGCCTTCAAGACTGCTTCTGAATGGAGGTCATACCCGAGACTGACATTGATGTAATTCCAGCGAGGCAGAGTCCTCGTTCACCGCTACCATTCGGCTGCCTCAACACCTTAAAGCAATGAAGCTCCTTCTCTGAGCGTGCCCTTGACGATCAGGCCGAACACTGCATGCCACTCCGGGCCTATAGTGGGGGCTGCGTGGGTAACGTCTGATCCCACGCGTTTAGTTATGTGACTACGTACACACAAAGCTTGGCCTACTAACTGCTCCGTTTTTTGTGATTTTTCATCTGTCAGTTTACATGTTGTCTTAGCTATTGTTTGAATTAATATTCACAGCCTGCCTACTCAAATGAAACAACATATTGTCAGGTCGACCTTCTTTATCATTTTGGACATAGCCTAAATACGTGTACGGAACACCATGTGGTCGCTTGGCCGAGTCTGTCTTTACAGCGCAGTTACGTAGGAACGGGTCCAAAGAGCGCGAGCCCGAGCTCATTAACTTTACCCTTGGCGCGCTACAATGCGTCTCGCGAGCGCTTTGTGCCAAGTAGCGACGCTTCTCTTAACAAGTACTACAGCTATCCCGCTCTTCTCCAACTGGGAGAGAAATGGCTTTCTAAAACGATGGATGGAGGACGGTTTAATTAGAATTTCATTTGGGCTAAACTGAGAGAAACGACGTGGTTAACATTTGGCGGATTTAATTGGGCCCTTTCTTCCTCGTCTGCTTAAAAATGCTGAAGCTACCCCCGTTAATCTTCCATTTACAATCAATTGAGTTGACCAAACAAAAGTCTGGGTCTTCTTTTCTTCCTGTCTCAACCGGGCTTTTGTCGCTCGTAAATGCCTCGATTTCGGCTGATCTCCGTCGTGTACATGCTCTCCGCCGTTGACAGTTCATTAATGCGCTCTTGTCCCTATAATCCCTCTCGCCGCGTTACATGTGCATGCAGTAATGAGCTCCCTTGTCAATTAACATGTTTCTAGAAGCAAAGCTGGTTGCTCAGACGTTTGAGAGGTAGGCTAAGTGCGGAAAAAGGCCAACGAGACTGCCTTTAGGTTGTTCTCTGCAATCTTTTTGGGCGCTATGTAGACAAGATAGGCAGCTTTGCACAAAAGAGATTTTTGTACCCCACACAAACATGTCTTTTGGTGAGACCCACCCCCACTGGTATTTTCCCAGACCTCTTCACCACCATAAATGCTTTACTCTTTTAGTTTATCATTTTTTGCGGATGTCACATGGGGTGTCCATTCGTTTGTAAATTATTAGGCCTATACCCTCGTAAAAAGTGTTTGAATTTAACTATTGAAGCAGTGGCATTTAAAATCGTTTATTAAAAAAATTATCTTCAGCATAACATTTTTCAAATAAAACTAATAATAAACAATCCTTTTATATTTACAGCGGCCCTACTCCTTGGCAATAAGTAAAATAATCGATTCTTAATTTGATAATTAATTGTTTTGCTTATAGTCAATATGTCTTATGTACAGCTGCTTTGTAACAATGAAAATTGTAAAAAGCGCTATATAAATAAAGTTGAGTTGAGTTGATAATTATTAGCCTACTTTATACATTTTTAAAATATGCTACTTTTGTTGTTACAAAATATTTTTTATAATAAAGTTTACATTTCTCACTAAACATGGTTTTATGTTTATGAAGCCAGTAACCTATGCAAAACGAATCCAATAACACAGATTGTAATTTGTAAAGCTCTCGAGACATGGTTATTCCTCTTGAAACATGATTTCTTGTTTTATTAAACCACGCCTGTATTCCACGTGGGACTATATTTGGATGCAGATGAATGAAATAAAAACACTTCTGTTCAAACACATTTTTAGATTCTTGCCACTAAGGAGGTGAATAGGCCAGTCAACTAGTAATATTAGTCTTCCTCTTGGTCCCAAGACGTGGGCATAATTGCTAATTGGGCTGTAATTGGGAGACAGAGATTTGAGATCACGCGCTTGTCTCTCATCAAAATGTCTGTTAGCGTGTAAGGATAATATTGTTCCAGGATCCGTGCGCAGAATACATTATTGTTTATTAATGCTGCTACGATGAGGAGCAGTGTAGTCCATTTTCCACCTTCTGATGAACACGACTTGATGCGCCGAAGCTTCCCATGAGGCTCTTTAGTTGATTAACGTAATGGGCTTTCAAGAGTCCATGTTTTATCTGATAATTTGAGCCATTAAACTGAAGTCAAGAGGCAGAATCGTGTATCGAATGTCTAAATGAAACCACAGGCTTTGAACTCCACCAGGCATTGTAAGCTTAGACTTTAAATGTGGACTGCATGGTTTTGTGTAATCGATCAATAGTTTGTAGCTCTTAATTGTTTGAAATAAAGTTTTTATTATAGATTTTGATTTTTGTGTATCTAATTTACTGTAATATATATTGTAGCCTACATATATGTTTTTAGTAATAATGTCAAAAAGCTATATGTTAACTCTATCTTAAGTCATTATTTTAAAATAGAAAAAAATAAACAGAGATATAATTTTTATAATGGGAAAACAATTCTTCCAAAAAAACAGAAACATTTGAGATAATGTGAAAGTAAGCCATTTTCCAAATAAATACGACATTGTTGCAGTAGGCTATTTATTTTATTTTAGCACATTTGCTTTACTGCGTCAACAATTGTCAAATTTACTAAACATTTATTTTTACACATATGTAGCATTTATTTATAAAACGTTTTTGTTTAATCTATTCTACAAATAATTGCTTGATAGCCTTATATGGCAGAGTATTTATTAAATAATATTTTATTCTGCTTTATGTACAATTCCCCAGTGATGTTTTTCCCCGTCTTGTTTTTCCTTCGTCCATGTCGGCGGAAGATGATGAAGCAGTTGTCCATTTAAAAGCTGTTTTAGTTTTGGTGTCCTCTGGAAGAATCATTTCCGGCGGATAAACAATTGTTACTATCATGTAATTTCCGTATGTGCTTTTTTAGGTCAAAGTTCCTGCAGAAGCCTTTCCCGCATGTTCCACAGGTAAAGGGCTTCTTGTCATTGTGCGTGTGCATGTGAAACGTGAGGTTATAGACCTGATGGAAGGCTTTGCTACAAATTGAACATTTGTACTGTTTCTCGCCACTGTGCGTCAGTTTGTGATTCTTGTAATTCCCTGAAAATGAGGCAGAAAAAAACATGTAAATAAAAACATTTTCAACTGCAAGGAAAAAGAAAAGGTCAACGGTTCACAATTAAGTTATTTAACAGAGGCTGTTCATTTCCAAGCCTTCCTTAATCAGCACTTTCCATGTGGAAATCAAGAAGTTGTCAAACTCGGTTAATTTCAAAGTCGAAACAGTCGAGGACTGTCGATGTACAAAGAAGTGAAAGGTCTGTTTCTTGACCCATATGAAATGTAAAAATCTTGTAAGAGTAAGTAGTTTTTAGAATGACAAATCGCGTTTACATTGATCTTAAACTCAAGTAAGGCCTTGCTCATCCTCAAGGCATAGGTAAAATAAATATAGGTTTATATTTATTGGTGTATAATTAAATACACGCTTACGATTTTTTTTAATTGGATGTATTTTACACCGTTTAACTTAGATGAATTTAGACTGCTTACCCTTTTGATGAAAGCCCTTCCCACAACATTCGCAGACGAATGGTTTGTAGCCTGCGTGAATTCGGATGTGTGTGTTTAAAGTCGAGCTTCTGTTGAAGGCTTTTCCACACTGGTTACATTTGTGAGGTTTCTCCTGTGTACGAAAATCGTATGCATATTTAGGCATTTTTATTTATAAAATGTGCGAATTTGGACAGTAATAAGAAATAAGGTTTTCGTGTACTGACCTGTGTATGAATAATTTTATGTCTACACAATGTGCTGGCCTGGCGAAAACCTTTCCCACATACTTTACACACAAAAGGTCTTGCACCTGTGTGTACCGGCATGTGACGCGTAAGGTTATAGTGCGCATTGAAAACCTGTAAAAAAATAAAGGGGTTAGTAAAATATTATAAAAAAGATTGTCTGCAACGGCTTAGTTGTAAATGTGTTTATTTGTACAAAACACATAGGCTACTGACAAATGCATGCGTTTACCTTTCCACAAACTTCACACGTGAAGTTCTTGGGTTTCCCGTCAACAGAACAGTTATTCGTTTTACTGTGCACTTTCACTCCGTTCTTCTCGGTCAAATTGTGATTTTCCCGAACTATCTGGTCCAGCTGTCCAGGGAGATGCTCTTTATGCGGGTATTGAGGTGTTGGGAATTTTTCGGGTGAGACGCAGGCAAGTTTCGCGTTCTCCAGCAGGAGCAGCTTCTGATGTGCGCTTATAGCTTGTGCTTGTGAGTTCGCAATTGCCGAGGAAAATAAATGTCCACTCAGTAGCTCGGACTGATGATAAGCAGAGTCCAGGTAATTGAAATAACACAACGATCCATTGGTGGGCATGGTCAGCGCTTGATGTATAACCTGTGGTTTGATGACCCTGGTTCCTGGAAACACAGTGTGTTTTACGCCCGAGTCCGTTTTGCCGCAGATGCCACAATTGGCTTTACACATCGCCGCTGAAGTGCATAGTGCTCCCCTGAAATTAACTTTCCAAAACTCAGAATAGTTCATTAAAGCCTTGGCCTGTAGGTCGTAGCTGAACGGCTGTAATGGAATCATGCAGGGAATGGGAGTGCACAAGCCGACCGTCTTCTTCCCATCGGATCCCTCGACTCCCCTGCGCTGTTCCGTGCCTCCTTTCGGTTCCGAAGTCTTGGACATGATTCTGTCAATTGAAAACGCCAGGGACTTGGGTGCAGCCGTGGCCCCGCTCCTGTCCTCTAGTCTCGGGGAGGACATCACTGCCTCCAGAGGGAAAGAACTCGTCATTTCTGCCGAACTTGGTGTGAGCATCGACCAGTCGCCCCGTCCTCTCCTGCTGAATTCCAGAGAAGCCAGGACACGCACCAGTTTAATAAGCACCTTGCTTTTACAATGTCACCCATTTGCATTCAAATGGCCATCCCCAGAACAATAACATCCAGGGGTACCCGATTAATGCTCATTAACTAGTACACACAAAATTAACAGGACATTACAGAGCTCGTTAAGCAGAGAATAAGACAAAACCCCTCCCAGAGTCGATTCCTATTCAGCACTTGCGAAAATCTTACAGCAAACTTACGCCAGAGAGTCGATGTTGTAGTTTACCTTTTTCTCCAAAGCGCACAGCAGATGTATTGAAAGATAACTGCGTGACTGCGAGACTGTCACATTTTACGCGCAGACGTCCTCATCAGCGCGAGATCACTGTCTTGAGCACTTAGCTGACATCACTTGCTCTTGCTCTTATCAGGGTGACAAGGAAACGCCATCACCAGAACTGTCCCCTTTCTTACCTCTCATTTATACACGGCCACGGGGGTGGTATGCATGACAGATACTACAGATTATTATTTAAGTTTCTTGCCCCAAATCGTCTGTCACACACCCACAGCACACTTCACATTTATGATCCATTGCAGATGGTGTGTTTCATAACACAGGAAACCACTATTAATATTATTATTATTGTCGTTGTTATTATTATTGTTGTTGTTGTTGTTGTTAGTGTTGTTATTGTTATTATATAGTTTTAATAACAAACTATTATATATTTTTAGTTACAATAAATTTTATATTTTTATAATAAATTATGCGTTATTGTCGCAATGTATTCGTTTATTATATCACTGTGTTTTAATGTAAAGGGTTTTTTAGGGACGGTTAAACGTTGGCTACCCTTAACAGAAAAATGCTGGATTTAATTTTTAAAGTTAACTAAATATCATCATCACGTTTTAAAGCTGTATGATTTTTTTTCATTCTTTTAACCTGTTATAGATTTAAAGTATTTGTTTATTTATTTGTCAGGAAACGCTGAGGAAGTGCTGCTCAGGTTGATTTAATAAAAAGGATTTGGAGACCGTCCGAGTTTCAATTTTCATTGCAAGTTGCTAATCCTTGTCGCCGAAAATTGCTTTTCCATGCTGGTTTATACTTACTATTTGTCCAATTGAGAAGGTCTCATTTCCACCTGTTTAGAGAGCAGGTTGCGAGTGCAAAACCTCCCTCGGATCCTATTAAACGTTTTTCCTCCACCTATTCACAGGAACCAATTCTGCAGCGCGATTCAGAGTTCAGCCCCGCGAGAAGCAGCTCTTTCACTTTTAGCCACTAAAGCACTGCGTGGAACCTGGTTTTGTGTTTTTCTGAGATAAAGGGAAGGATTAAAAGAGGGAATAAAAGACTTAGTCTGACCAGAGGTATACCACAAAATGAAGGAAAAAACCTTTTAAAGCTGTATAAAAAGTTTGCTGGAATCCAGAGTTTTGTGTAGCCTACTTGCTACAATGACCAGTCGCCCTCTCGTCTTTTTAAGAGGGCTGCCTTGAATTCATTTGTTTGCAGGCGACGTCACCTGAGACTCAAAACAAATTATTACAAAAACGATTAGAAATGAGCTTTGGTTGAAGTTGGTCATATAGCGTCACCTGGATATTTTGGCTTAAAATTATTTTTATATATACATTAGATATACTTACGTCTGCAACAATGTGCCTATGACAGCAAGTTGCCTTTTTGGGGGGGTATTTTCTTAACAATTGTTATTAAACCCACATCACTTGTGTGTTGTGGAATGGTTCACTGATCCAGTGAGTTTAGTTTTGTGGAATCTTTTTAATTAGATTACATGCAAGCTGCAAAATGTCTGTTTATTTGTCTCAGTCGCCTAATGTCTAATTTGACGTGGTCTAGTGGTTAATTTAGTGTTTACTGTTTACCTTCTTTTTACTCTCATCGTGTATTTCTTTCGGAGAAACAAAACCAAAAAGGAGTTCCCAGTTACGCACACCTGCAGCCGCAGTCGAGAGGGCTTTAAACGGGTTCCACTAATTCTAATCATATGTAAATGATCTAACTCTAATTTGAGTTTATTCAGACACAATTACCGGCTTGTCCACACAATAAACATTGATCCTATTGCTGTAAACACAATCCGCTAACACGTTGTGAAATTAACTCAAATTCCAATTTAAAGACGCGCTTCTCTTCAGCAAGCAGGAGGCAAAAGACGGAGCACAATTTACATGACAAATTGCTTGTGTATTAGGCTATATCGCGTATAGAAATAAAGAACTTTGTAAATGGAATAAATAGGCAATAACCACCACCTAAATATAAAAATCTGTTTCATTTATACTTTTTGTTCATCGAAATAAAAAGTACGTTTGATTAATTATCTACATAACTTAGCAAAATGCACAAATATAAGTGCACAGTTTTCTTTTTAGTATGATGCGCATTTAGCCTATTTTTCCGTTCTATATTTCTTTACAGACCCGCACTGTAATAGCACAAGTTTTTAATTAAGCTCCCCAAGATGTTGACCTCCTTAAAGTGATCATTGTGTGATTCGTCTTCAGCTGTAGATGGAACAGAAATCCAGACATGTCATCGAGTGGGCAGGCTGAACGGTGAAGATGCATAAATGGACCTTACATTTCAGCATGAGCAAAGTCTGCATAGCTGACTAAATAGCTGCTATTTTCTTTACGCTAAAATGACTTGTATTCGGTTAATTTTCAGTGAATATCTCAATTTTGAATTGCTTGCTGTGTGTGTGACTAATTGCATTGTTTATGGAACATATTTACAATGATATTTACTTGTAATATTTACAACAAATACCCTGTAATGTAAAGTGTTGTCCTGCCACATGCAGCGGTCAATATTCTCAGCCTAATTACTGAATGCTCATTAAGTGCACACATGCCATTTTCTGTGACCTCTTTTAATTAAAACAAACTTTGACATTTTACAGATTTAATTTGACATTTAATAAGAGTTAAAGCGATAGCTTGTAAATGATACAAGTTACCATGAAATAATTGAAAAGCTTGTGTCCAACACCTATGTGTTTTGCTTACTGATAATGGTGACACCTGTGAATTTAGCATCTTTTTAATTTCATGTAATCTTGAGGATGACATGAGGAGGAAGTGATGTAACACTTAATTGTAAGACTTGCAGAACAGGAGAGATAAATAGATGTTCAGTAATATGCTACCACACCTCCACAGACACATTCTGTGACACATCATGGCAGGATCCCACCCTTAGGTGTATTAAGGGACAGATTCAATAAGGAGTTCTCAATCCATCTGTTCTCAGAACAGTGAGAGTCAGGATGAAAAATACAGATTTAATTGTTCGCTCTGACCTGAGGATATATTTAGGAGTGAAGAATCATTGATTAGTTATCTTCTAAAAGTCATATGTGTGTCATCAAAGAAATCTTTAAAAGACTGTTTTTAACCATAACCTCAAAACAGTTCACCCAAAAATATAAATTCTGTCATCATTTATTCACACTGATGTTGATCAAAATCTGTATATTAATCTTTTTTCTGTGGAACATAAAGAATAATGTCTCAGTGGTTTTGTGTCCAAACAGTCAATAGGAGCCGATGTTGTTTGTTTACCAATGTTCTTCAAAATATATTATTTTGTGTTCTGCAAAAGAAAAAATGTCATACAGGTTTGAAATGACAAGAGGGTGAGTAAATTATGACAGAATTTTCATTTTTTGATGAACTTTTCCTTGAAGCGTTGCAAATAATGTAAACAAATAAGTATATGTTTAAATTTAAGCTTCTCCAAAAATATATTTTAGTGCTTGTTGAATTATTTTAAAATGAATAGTTTTTAATAAATGTTCGGTGAGCCTAAGGTGCATGGAAGATACTGGAGTGTTTTTTTTTAGATCAAATGCCATCATTACCATTTAAAGGAGATAACTTGTTATTACAGAGGATGTCTGTGGGGGGTTAAATAATTGTCAATAAAGTCCAGCTGACAAGTAACATAACATAATTTAGAATGTACTTAATTTGTTTTCTATTTTTTATAAGACAGTGATTACTGTCACCCTGAATCATATTATAAATCGCCAAGTAAACTTCTCTTTCGCTGTTCAGCACATCAACACAACACTATTTTCTGTGGACTCTGCATAGCATCAAAACAAACATGCACTTCAAAAGTAGCTGTCACAGTTGGAAAAAAACAATGACCAAATAAAAAAGCTGTTGTGGTTATAACTTGCTGCCGACTGCAAAAAGTGGCTGTTTTAATACAACTTTGAGTGAGTTCTTTTGTCAGCCAGGACTTCTGTCCTGAAGCCTGCCTGCATTCCAGCAGCCATCAAATCCTCTGTTTCTCACCTGCCCTTTCTACAGTGCTCACCTCACTGCCTGTCCAATCACCTCTCTTCAACATCCCAGAACACACACACACACTCACTCACATCTGCACATACATAACATTTACATGGTCACTGTATTTTCTCAATAGCTTTTTGTGATGTGCGCTATTCTCATAGTCATACAGCACTCTGTATCTAGTGCATGCTCTCTTAGCCAGCTCTTTTCTCTTTTAAATTGTCTTTTAGTGCACCTTTCTTCTCCATTTTCCTTTTCAAGTCCTAACGTTCTTTCAAGTGCCGAGTGAACCACTTTTGCTCCAGCTTATTCGAACGGCCTCTATTTTTCTGACCCTTGTCGGTGTTCTCCATAATGTCAGCTCTGAATGGCGCAGTGGTTTCCAAAGCGAGGTGGGGGGGACTCGACAGCACCTTTGATGCTCCGAGCAAAAGGTTTGAATGCTTTTTCCAGAACAATCACACGGGAGGCTGACAAAGCTGTGGGTGAAGGGCAACCTGAGTAACCCTACTTCACCTTCCTATTCACTATTCACGTCCCTCATCTGTCCACCAAATTAAATATGGTCCACAAAATGGACAAGGGAATGTCCCCTCCAGTGTTTCGGGGATGGTGGAGACCTCGGGATGCAGACGATGGTCTTGTGAGTAAGGCTGGGAATTAACATATTCACTTCAGGCCAGAACAGGTGGGTAAGCGAACAATGTGAATGAGGGAGAGATGGGATTCGGGCGATTTGATTGGTTGTGCAGGAGGTGAGCTCATTGCTCTCAAGGGCCTGATTATCCACTTCAAACTTATTTGAAGCATATTTGTGGTTCTTTGTTTAGATGCCTTAAGGTATCAGACTCGCATGGCATTACATTTTTTTAAATTGAGTTTTTTTCCTCATGTGCTGAGCGTGACGTATTATGAAACGTCTTAAAGTACTTTCTATATGATTTACACATTTTCAAAGTGTTACAAGAAAAATGTACTATTAAAGATCACTAGTCCAGAAGAACATTCAGTTTCTGTTTATTTTCTAAGTTTCCATATAAAATGTTAATTTAGGAGGGCAACTCTCTGCAAACGTCAACCTTAAGATGACAAAATCAAGTTTTTTTTATCAAAGGTTTCTCCATACTGATAGGTCAGGTGTCAATATTTGGTGGTTTAAACAGTCTCTCTAAGTTTTAATGCATTGTTTGTGTGTGTTTTTAAAGCATAGTTTTCCATAGTCAGGTACATGAATTGTCACATCCATAATGGTCCATATTTGGGCACATGAAAATTTTAATATAGTCACTATTTTATGTTCTATAAAGAGCCATCCCTCTCTATTTGTTGTGTATTATTGCCTCTGGTTTGCACATTTTAATTCACAGAAATCCTACAAAGTTTGTTGTCTCCAAAACATGCATGCTTTTTTTGTCACATCCATAACGCATGCATTTTTCCCTCTTTTAAAATAGAAAACTTGTGCTTAGACTCATGTTTTTCTGATGTCTGCACTCTATCAGCATGGGTTTAATAAAATATAAATAGATGGTTAAGCATATTAAATACATTCTCTGAGAATTTATATTTCAAGTTTTGACTGTCACATACAGTAGCCTATATAAAGCTGGAATTGCCAAGGAAGTGCTCCTGAAGAAGATGAATTGAAAGGACAACAACTGTTAGCTGACCAGGTTTAAAGTCTGAATACTAATTATAACACCAGCATGTAATTGGATCTTCATATGTGTTGATGGAAAATTCATAGCTTGCACTCAGGCTGTTTGAAACACATCAACCCAAAAGCACAGATCAGATTGCGATAAGGCACTGTAAAATCTCATCATAAGCCTATTACAGGGCCAGATATGACACACTTTATCCTCTCAGCCATTTCTGATTAAAGCAGGATGATCATCTGATCATCATCTTCATCTCTATCACTCTGAATCTGACGACGCTCCCATGAGCCGAACATAATGTGAGATTGCTTTAAACATTAAGCTATTCATTTCGCGGAAAAGATCCCAAAATAATCAGGCCCGTTGTTCTCCCACCCTAAGGCAGAGATGACGGTTGTGGTTGGGCTTAAAAAAACATAAGAGGCTTTAAATTGTCCTTGTTCAAGTGATATGACATCTACCTGTTTACTTAGAGGGTTTACTTGGAGATGCAAGCTGGCACCAAATCCCCCAATACGCGCGCGGTTGCGTTTCTGAGAACAGCCTAGGTGAGAGTCATGCTTCGTTTTGTCTCATCACACAATGACATCTGTTCCGCTACGCGGAGCGAAACTACACACCGTGGGCCGCGAATCGAAACGTTTAAATCTAAAACAATGTTGACACAAATGTAATCTTTCACTGTTTTCTTTGCGTATCAGTGTTTGCAATTTCTGCTTTTCATTTGCCCGCAGCAATCATTCGGAGGTCACGCTGTGCTTGAAGTCGCCTCCTCGTCTCCAAACTCCTCTCCCGCGCAGATGCGAGTGTGAACCTGAGGCCAGTTCTTGTTGCGACGGTCAATTGGAGAATCTTTTATTTGGATACACTTATCATTCCTATTTCCTAACCTGATTGAGGCTTAAAAGCCAAAGCAGCTCAGATCGTGCCAGAATAAATCTCCTTGCCTATTAATCTGTCGCCGGGCCCTCTCCCTCTCAAAATTGTTGCACTGCGGCAGGATTTATGAGGAAATTAAATGTCTGATACCGAGCCGGCTCTTCTGGCACTCGGTGCACGGAGACGGAACATTTCCTTCTTTCTCTGTTCATTACGCAGAAATCAGAGCGAGAGTGCCACCTCGGAGAAAGCGTACATTCCCACAATTAGGTCACAGCGGCAGGCCACGGGAACATATTCTAACCGTGGGTCCGTCTCATTTGTCTTTCCCTGCCCTGTGCCCCTGCGCCCCTGCGCCGAAGAACAGACCAAATTGTATCTGTGGGTTCGGATCGGAACGAGCAAAGAGATGAAAAGGCAATTTCCATCTAGTTAAAGCTTTTCCATTCCTTTCTCTTGCTCTGGGTGATGCATTATTGGCCATAGCAGCTGCTCCAGGGGGGTAAATGAAACACTTCACCTTAGTTATGCCTAACAATGTTTCAATAGCCAGTACATACAATGTCATTCAATAAGATGACTATTAAAATGTAATCACATATATTACACAATTTTGATGCGTGTCAACTTAATGCAACATATATGTATATCATTGCAACATACACTGTGGCCTTTATTTAAGTAAAGCAATTTATAGAAATAGGCATTAGACAACAGATATACTGTTCGAAAAGGTTTTCAATTATTTCTATACAATGTCTATAAAATGTGGGGTGTATTTTTACATATAGCCTACTGTAGAACCTTTGTTGTTTTCAAGATTTGTTTTCAAGCAAGCTATGAAAAAAAATTAATCTTCAATCTTCATTTAAATTGTCTCCGTATTATTATCTAATCCCTTGTATAATACATATTGTCTTGAAGGCCAGACAGATTTGTTTTGGACATGTTTTATGAAGAACATTAATCTGGTTCAGAAGATCTGCCCCAGGACTGCTCTATGTCATCTTTGCTAAATCTTCTGTTTTGCAACATCACTGAAGATGAGCTATGACTTAATCCCAAAATGTTAATCTCAATCTCTGATTTTTTCCTTTTCTTTTTTGTGGTGTGTTTCAGTTGAAGTACCGCATTATGAGGTTTAAAAATACTTCAACAATGAAGATTGTGTTACTTCAATTACTTGTAAAGATATTTATGATTTATTGAAATTCCTCTTCACGGATTTGTGAATGATGTTCACGGACCTTTGCCTTGACTTCAACCATGTGATATTTATTATTATTACAATTCCTGAAGAACAAATAAGAGATTCAAAGAGTTTATTTTTTATTTTGTGTAAGCCTGGATTCTTGCATTTCAACTGTGGGTGTACATAAGGCAAATGCAATATGAATCCACCAGTTACTTTCCACAAAATCAAAAGCTTTTGGAAAAGTTTTCTGACAACTGGGACATGCATCTACTGCACAGAGGGGAATAGAAAGCAATATACTACACACAAAACAACAGTGTCAATGATGGAAACTGGCAAGCGTTTAGAGGCTTCTGAATTAGAAGGATGTTTTAAAATAAGACTGAAGGGTACAAACGAATCACTTTCTCGCCAGTTTGTTCCATATACAGAATAAATATATTTTTTATATTTTTCATTTATAAATGGCTTAAAAACATAAAAATGCTGACGTCAATTAAAGTATTACTCAAATAAGATATGGGAATATATTGTATCTCTAAACTACTCCTACAAACATGTCACCTCTCCTATAACTCATTAAAAAGTGTCCTAAACATTTCGAGTGAAAAAGCACATTGTGGATTATTGACTTGTTGTGGAAGTAAACTGAATAAATAAACATCTCAACAAGTCAACACAAGTCATGTCAGTTTTTCTACACTTTGTTAGAAACAATAGGTCTATGCACAGTTATGTACCCATAATGTATTTACAATACGTTTAAGAAGCAGCAAACAGATTTACATGAAACAGGGAAACAACGAGCATTATTCTTTTACCATCTCACACAACATCGTTTACTATGATACTTCATATTGCTTAAAAACATTTAGTAATGAATTTGAGACATTTTTACTTTTCCCCAAAGAACATCAAACAGCGTCAATTCATTTTAATTTAACAAAACTTAAGGTTAATATACCATTTTTACATTATGTTTTATAATCTGATTTTAATTGTGTTAAATATATTTAACACAAATATATTTAACACAATAACGCAATATTTTTGCTCTATCATTTTAATTTAAGTTGGTCCCTTGTTTGTCATTAAACATGACGTTAACATCCAGACATGTACAAGTGATGGACAGAAGTGTACATGCATCAATATAGGCCACTATAAACATGGCTGTCTGAATTGTCCCGTATCGGTAAGGATCTAGTCATCTTCCTCATCGCTGTCTTTCATGGATATTCCCTGCATCCCTCCCTCTCTAACAGATGCTGTAGCCTCTTCAAGAATCAGTCTGTTTCTCACTGTCTCATACATCTTGCTGTTCAGGGTAGAGTCCAACACGCCTTGTAGTCGAAAATCACGATACTTTTTCTGCAAGATTGGAGAGGATCGTTGGAATGGTTATAGAAATAAAAAAGACTTTCATTACATGAGATTATCACACAATTGTGTTATTTTACCTATGTATGTACTTTGGTGACCATTACTTAGAATAGAGGGTATGCATTGACATCACTTTCCCACGTGAACATACCGGGACACGCCCCCTTGAGTGCCAGGACACGTTCCCTTGAGTGGTAAAACACGCAGCAAAATGTCTGCTTTCAATAGGAGAAACAAAGAAACCAGGACTAAAACACGCAATTATTTGCTGAAATTAAAGGCAGTTGGACTCAACGGTGATCCTTACGACTTGCAAAGGAACCAGGTGTCCTTGGACACTGATGTGTTGCGCGGAATTGCGTTTCCTGATATTGTATGCAGCCATTTTGCTGAGTGTCTTGCCACTCAAGGGAGCATTTTTTGGCATGTTCAACGTGGGAAAGTGACGTCACGTGCATACCCTCTATTAGGCAATACCATGGATTTTGAATTGGGAATTGTTGGAAATGTGTAATGCTAACGTGTAATATGAATATGAAACACTGGGTTACCTGCATTATGATCTGTTAATCTTGGTCAAAAGACATAGACTTTTCTCAGATGACTGATAGTAATAAAGTCTGCTCAAATTCCTGACTTCATACTCGACTAACATAAAAACCCCGTCTGTGAGATACATCTGCAAACGCCATATGATCGCACAGAAATAAATGTGTAATGCCATACTATGAAATCCTGTTGATCTTGCTGAAAAACTGAGCAAACCGGAGACTGCTTTCACTTGGCTCCTCTGATTCTGGCTGGCTGGTACTGTGTGTTTTCATAGCTCGTGTTTACAAGTACATTTAGTGCTACAATTTCTTCCTGCACATTTTTGTGCAATGTTGAATCTATAGCGGCTGTATCTATTCCATCCACCGATCCATTAATCTTCATTGTTAGTGGTCATTGATGCTCATGTATTTACCTTTACAATTCTGATGAGAATTTTTAGCTGATACAGATGTAACTGCAGGTCCATACGGTCTGTTAGCCAGGTGCCCAAGAGATTCATTGTGCTGGTGTACCATTGCTGAAACACAAATACATTGTTCTCCAGCAAAGACAGACACACAAATATATATACTGCCACACACAGAACATACATTTACACACCACATAAAACACAAGCGCAGGTAGTGGTTGTAGTAGTAGAAAAAAGGTTAAAAAACACCAATATCAGATAATTTGAAGACAATCCGAGACATCCAATATGCCCACCAACCTGATCTACATCTACATCTTGAAATCAACCAGACATCAAGGAAGAAGTGCATTCTAATGGAACACTGTCAAATTTGTGGTTTGTAAAGAGACACAGTGACAGAAAATGTTTCTCAGGCATATGGATAAAGGGGTGTAAATGAAAGAGGTCCCAATACTCTGCCTTGGAGGACGTCCTTCTGTCACAGGCATGATCCTCACCAAAACCTCTCCCTGTCTCCACAGCTCCACCCAGAAACGGCTAATTGACAGCTTCAGATCTCGTCAGCTGTCTACTTTTTTGCTTTTGGACATTGATCATTAGAGATGTTGCCCACGTTTCCACAATTCTGCCCATAGCCTAGGTTCTGCCTTTGCTTCAAAGTGTGGCACTTTCTGTCACATTGAGAGAGAAACACCCATCATTCCCAGGGGAGATGTTGTCTTTACTGCAGTCACCATGAGCTGGCTAATGTAACTGTGGCTTTGGGTCTTTTAGTCTTCTTCATTTCTTTACTTTCTCTTGGCATCTACATTTTGGACTTCATTTCTACTCAGTGCAAATAACTGAACTCAATGCACCTTGAAAATCACCACAGTGTCTTGCTTTTGGGCTTCAGATGCTGGGCCGTGGGGAAAATCGTGTCTAAAGTCTAATTGATTAGTTATGATCGAGCTGGGCTGATGGTAATCTGAGCTGACTGAGTCTCGACGGTTTGGAAGAGATGCAAATCGAGCCAGAGACGCAAGAGAAACTGCAGCACACTTGACAGTATCAATATGAGGTCTCATCCATGCAATCATCTAACTGAATGTTTGATAAATTATTTATGCACAAGAGCCTAATGAAAATAGAACATTTATATGAACAAACAATGAATAATGTTACCAGGGATCTGGGGCATTATGGACCCAATTTGGTTAGAAGGGGCATCAGTAAGACGTCCAAAAATTGTCTTACTGTTGTAACATTAAACAACTTGCTAAAGCACTCATGCCATTGGACACAGTCTCTATTAACACGCAATATAACAGCCTGAAGCTCAATCTCAATCATTTGGTTGCCCTTTAATAATTTTTTGACGATAAGGTGTGTTCAAACAGATCCAATTCAGGAGTTTCATCAGAAGTGGTAAGTGAATCAGATCTTGGTGATGCTCTGTGAGGGCTGGTGCTCTGTGCCTGTGAAAGATCGGGCAGCCGGGCCGCGATGGACCCCCACAGTGAGGCCAGACCTGGAGCAACTGCTCTCTCTCACACTCACTCTTTCTTCCCATGCTCACTCTGTATGTCCGACATTTATTGCTCTCTGTCCTTCATTTTATATCTTTTTAGCAATTTAGTAATTTTCTTTGACACATTTGCTTATCAAACTCTTTAATTCATTAGTGCAAGTGTATTATAGTCAGCATATATTTTACATATCTCTGCAGTCTTTCTGAAACCTTCTATCTCCATATTTTGTGATTTTATTTCTTGCCCTAAATCATTATTATTGGTCACCCTTTATGTTTGACACTGGGTTTGGCAAATATCTAACCAATAAGAAGTATTACAAAGTGATAGTCAACTTTAAAACACTGTATTTAATCATTTATAAAGTACAGTGTTTTACCATTTTCTGAAAAAATTTGGACATCCAAAGTTTCAGAAGGACAGCAATGACATACAAATACAGAAGTGGCAAAAAGAGACGTCCAACTTTGATGTCTTTCCTTGTTTATTCAAATATATGGCAAAGAATGTATGTAAAATGTATAAAAAATGCTGTAAAGTGTTTTGTTTGGAGAGTAAACTGAAGGTCAACTTTGACAAAAATTTAAGGAGGCTTGTCAAAAAATGACAAAACATGTCAAGACCAAGAAAATAATTTCTGTATAGTCTAAAACAAGAGATGATAAACAAAATATTAACAATTGATCAAATAACAGTCAATGTATGCCGTTTGTTTTTCAATGCATTTTTTTATACAGGTATATTGCATAATCCCTGATACACTGCAGTTTGTCATTTTGTCCTAAACCAAATTATTTTACTTTATTTATTACCATACACCTCATATTTTGATGGTTTCATCAAACCTAAGGGAGCATTAAAAGCAAATACTGTACAAACAGACTCTCCAGACATCACTTTTGGCCACTACTATCTCTTTGTCTTGTCTTTAATGTGTAAATGATATGCTTCTGTTAATGCTCATATAGACTCAATATCAAGACGGTTACTAAAAACTGCTACAATAATCAAGTCCTTATCAAAAATGAAAATCTAAAAAAAAACGAACTTCTAACTTCTACCTCTTACAGGCCCGAATGTGAGCATCTGATCATATATACATCAAACTAAGTCAAGTAACAAAGCTTAAAAAGGTTGTGATACGTCAATATTTCAAATCAAACTGGTGAGACTCGGCCACTAGGACCGTGTCCTCTCTGGTCTTGGTTGTGAAATGAACAGTGCTGGCAGTGGGATATTGTTCTGCTGTCATCTGAGAAACAGAAGATTCTACCAGAGCATATTATGTACTGTGGAGCTTTTTGGATATTGAGCAGCGGGAAGCTGCCAATAGCTGCTAGCCAAAACAGGAGTATAATGACTGAGTGCATAATGAAAAAAGCGGATATGGCAAAAAAAATATATGTGATCATCTAACGAGATCCATCTGATATTGGAAAGCGCAAATGCTGTGCGTGTCTGCGTGTGTGTGTTGGACGTGTGTTATCATTACTGATACAACACACGTGAACATCTGCAGGGTCTCCACACCTCTAGTGGGGAGCGCTGAAAGGCTGGGCGACCTCCTGCCCCCTGCCACACCACGCACATGCACACACGCGAAAAACCCGAGCTCCTAAGCTCGTGTTCACACTCTCATCTTTGACATGTTACAGGAAGCCATAGCGCCTAGCAGGGGGGCAACAAACAGAATTCAGTGTAAGGTTGCACATCCATCCACCCCCGTTACAGACACACACACACTCGCGACTCTCTTTTATCAAATCTTAAAACACCTGAAGGCTAGCGGCTCTTGTGTGAGATGTAGTGGAAAGAACGGGCTGGCGAGGGCCAGGCTCGCAAAAAACACACTCTTACAAAAGCAGGAATGCTGAGGAGGGGGGGGTGTCGGTTGGGGGTACGGGGGGATTACAAGCAACCTGTGACTCTGCCTCTTTCTGCCCTTGCTGGTGGTAGAGGCTCTATATGTATGTGTGTGTGTGTGAGCAGGCCTGCTCTCTGAGGCCTAGGCTGCTTGAGAAGCGCTCCTGCTGGGACCCAGCTGTGTATGCAATTAGCAGTAGGGATGGAACGATGATGGCTTCTAGCGCTGATGTTAATGCAAAGCGACAGGCTGGTAGAGATGAAAACAGTAAGAGAGTAAAAGAGAGAGGGGCTGTTGCAACTTAACTCCACTGTGTAATACTTTCATTGCTTTTCAATGTGTGAAACTACTTAAAAGTATGTTTACACGACAACAATGAACTAAGAAACTGCAGTTTTTCCTTTTGCACGTACAGACGACAACATTGTGAAAACTATCCGCATTCACTCGCATCTGCGAAAATGACTAAAAATGGTGCACTATAGTATGCATGTTAGGCCAGTAGTTGCCGATGTCACTTCATAAAGTAACACCCCTGCTTAAAATGGATTTAAAGTGATAGCTCACCTTCTGATTTCAAATCTGTATGACTTTCTTTCTCCCGCAGAACACAAAAGAAGATATTTTGAAGAATGTTGGTAACATTCAGTTGGTAACGAACAACCGAACACTCATTGACTTCTATTGTATTGACACAAAACCAATGCAAGTCAATGGGTGCCGGTTAACAACATTCTATAAATATTTTCTTTTGAGTTCTGCAGAAGAATGAAAGTCATACAGGTTTGAAATGACAAGAGGCTGAGTAAACGATGACAGAATTTTTGGGTTAACTATCACTTTAATGGTTATAATGGGAATTGTATTGGTTTTAATGGAAACTGTAATGGTGTCTACTGGTATGAAATGGATTCTATTGGTGGGGTGATATTTGTGACCCTGGATCACAAAACCAGTCTTAAGTAGCACAGAAACATTTTTAGTAAAAGCCAAAAATACATTGTATAGGTCAAAATTATCTATTTTTCTTTTATGCCAAAAATCATTAGGATTTTAAGTAAAGATCATGTTCCATGAAGATATTTAGCAAATTTCCTACCATAAATATATCAAAACTTTATTTTTGTGAGTGGATGGCCTGCTACAGTGCCTCCGATTAACAACTTCGAAGGCGATTTTCTCAATATTTTGATTTTTTGCACCCTCAGATTCCAGAGTTTTAAACTGTCGTATCTCCACCTGATATTGTCCTATCCTAACAACCCATACATCAATAGACAGCTTAATTATTCAGCTTTCAGGTGATGTAAAAATCTCAATTTTGAAAAATTGACCCATAAGACTGGTTTTGTTGTCCAGGGTCACATTTGGTAGATTAATCCTATTGGAATAAAGCCCAAAAACACTACAAAAATAAATGTTGTGGTTTCAATGGGAAAAGCTAATGATTCATAATGGTATTGGAAAGGAAACCTATACAATTTCTGTAAAGATTTCTATTGGGTTTCTATTGCTTATTGTTTTCAGCAAGGATTACGTGTCTTCACACATACGGATACCCAGGGTTTACCCAAGTGCTTTTAGTCGGCGTGGAAGTGGGTTTAGAATTTGGCATATAGAAATAATGTGTCTCTGCTGGTCGTAGTGGTGCAGTAAAAAACTGCACTTTGAAACTTGTTGTCAAACCCGTGTTTGCATTTTCAACTCCCAAAACGCTGTTGTCCTGTAAAAGTTCAGCTAAAGCGCATTTTCTGTTTTTAGTTGAAAATGGTGTCGAGTATACGGAACCTTATTTTAAAACCCACTAGCTGTTGAAAAACTAAAAGGAGGTCCTGTATAAATAAACTGTAAAAGCTGACCTGTCAAATATCAAAACAAAAAACTAATTAGAAAAAAATCAATAGTAGACTAGCCAAGGTTGTTGGATGACTAAACATTTATAAACCACCGTGACCCATTCCATACTCGCTGTGCTCCCATCCTTCTGTCTCCTCTCCTTTACTCCTTTCAGAAAAAAAGAGAAAACAGCTCAAACAAAAACGAAATCCATGAACAAGCCAGTGAGTAGAACTGCGATCGAACGTCCAACCTTTCTCTCCCTTGCTCAGGGCCAGTGCATCTGTGCGTCTTTGTCTATGGTTAATAGAGCCGTCTGTGGGCTCTCTCTCAGGCCAGCAGGTTGTAGGGCACTCGTCCTTCTCATCGGCCAGGCGAGTGAATCGGGCCCCTCGCCGGGCAAGAGAGGGAGGCCCCGGGGGCTGAGGAGTCTTTAAATCTGACTACAAGACATTATGCACTTAGAACAAAAGGCTGGGGTAATCCTACCTGCTTGCTGTTCACGGCTGCCATTGGCCTGTTATTGTTTGCCTCATCCCTCCTAAGAGGAGGTCCATTGATGACTGAACTCAATTACCATGGTAACTCACACCAGTGACCCTACGCCTCCCCGAGCTGGCTATCTCTCCGCAGCGGGACCCCGCGACCTCGCGGAAAAACTTTGTGGAGGGAATACGCGACCCTAAGCACGGTCCTCCGTCGCGCTGCTGCGTCGGCACTCTCTCTTTCTGGACTCTTTCTTTCCAGAAATAGGCGTTCTGAATGGCGGGATTGAAAATAAAGTTTCAGGCTCAGCGAGTGAAAAGGCTTCAAACTGGTTGCGATTGTGTTGTGGATACAAAAAGAACCCTGCTCAGGATTTACACGCCTCACTAGAACCTTAAGTGGAACAAGCCCTCAGTGTTTGCGCGCAAGCTCTGTTACACTTTTAAGTATCTCTAATGTTTTCCTTTTGCACCTAAAACCCCCCAAAATCAGTGAAACTCTATCGTAATTAAATAGTTAAATTTACGCATACTTCCGCGGAGCAAAGAATGCGTTCGTGCCACTGAAGCCAAATGCTTGTGTGTGTCTGTCAGCTAAACTACCAACAGTGTCCAAACAGGGCCCTTCTTTAGAAAAACACGCAGCGAAAGAAAGGAGCTCGTCGAGATGAACTAAACGGCGGGAATTACAGCCTGTGATCGTGTCATTGAGTAAACACACAATGAAGAAAAAGGGTTGAGGAATAAAAAGGAGAGAGGGAGACATGCGAGCAAGAGAGAGAGAGAGAGAGAGAAAGAGTTTGGTCCCAGGGCAAAGTGAACCATTCTCCTCACAAAGGAACGCTTAGGGGAGGATTGAGCCAAGCGGGAATGAGGAGCATAACACTTGTGGGGTTCGGCCTCAATGGGGGGAACGAAATGGAATAAACCAGCGAGCACTTCAGAGCCCCGCGGTGCACCTGAATGGGTACGAGGAGGGCGGGGGCAAACGGGGGGAGCGCAGAAGGTGAATGGGCTGCTTTTTGGGACCAATTTGTTTCTTTTCACCCCTTTTCTCTGCCTCGGTGCTGACAGATGTACAAAGGCGGACCCGCGCTGAGCCTCTCGTATACATGAACCCGCTAGCAGATGTCACTTTTGTCAGACAAGTTAATCAAACAAATGCCACCATACCTCAATTGTATGTCACGGAGAGAGCGAGAGAGGGGGAGAGAGCCAATAGAGTGCTAATAGAACCAGTTAAGACCCACAACAGTCAAAATACACCTCCACTCAATTGGCTCTACGTTTCCCATTGGAAAATCTGTTGCTGTTAGTGTGGGTCTATTTAAATGAGCTTCAGTTTGCTGGCTACGCAAGTAACCAAAAAAAGCATCTCGGACTCTGTAATTATCAGAAACCTGAAACTCTAACATCTGCCCTGCATTCTGAAAGAGGCAAACCCCTTTAATGTGTTTTAAACACTGTGAAAGGACCGGATGGGTCCCTTTTAGTCTTTTTTTAAATATTGACCTACAAGCATTTAGATTATTCATCTAAAGCTCGTTTTTTTTCAATTGGTTTATATCTACAATAAAGGGATTAACAGGGGAGAAAAACAATGAGCACGCATCGTATTTAAATGCAATCTGAAGCTTGAAAAACATACATGAATAAAATAAAAACATGAATCAAAAACGTGTTCGGAACATAATTGTTGTGCTCAAAATATTTTGTTTTTCTTCAAAGTAAATTGGATAAGAAGGGTAAAGAATTGTTTACAATAATATCCTTTGTAGTTGTTTTTTAAACACATGCATTCTGCACATTTGTAGGTCACTGTTCTTTGTTTGCGATATACGAAAAAATCAGATTTGTTTTTCTTTTAGACCTCTGGAATCTAAACTGTTTTCTGTTAGCCACAGTATTAACTCTGTGTGCTAGCTCAAGTTGATTAAACTGTTCACTTGGGTTAGCTGGACCTGCAAAGTGCCCAAGTGTCCCAGACAGTGAAGTGGTGTTGCAGTCCGTGAAACAGAACACAATCTAAACCCGCCTCATTTTTCAGTCTCTACTTGTTTCTTGCAGCTCAGTAACCATCAGCGCAGCGATTAAACAGCATTATCCGTCGCCGTAAAGTGCAATCTCGCCGATCTGATAACTGCCAAGGTCAACAGAAATACTTCAAATCAATCAATGCGGGCAGGCCGCAATCTCCACTAGAAGCAGATTAAGTGTATAATTGACCCGTGTAATCTGAGTGTCAGCTCTCAGACGTGCATGCACAAGAGGCAGGACGGGACAGCAGTATCAGTGAAGCGCTGGATTTGGAGATGGCTTTTTTTAATCAATGATCTCAGGGCTCCGCCCCAATCTGACAGATGAGCTCTCACGTTAAGAACAGCTGCCTTAATCCCGCTCTCCTTTCAAGAACGGACAGGCTGGCGAAGTGAAATAAATTAATTTTCTCCCCCTCCCTTTCTATCCCCTTCTCTATCGTCCACCATGCTGTACTCAATCTCGTCTATTGGTACATGATTTGCCTCTTGGGGTTCCTAAAAGAGTCAACACCTTGTGCAGCCAGAAAACTTTGACATGAAAGGTCCAAACTTGAAAACGATATGTTAACGTCCAAATTTAGTCGACTTCTAAATCCTATTTGAAGAACTTTACAGAATATTATCAATAGCATACTCAGACAAAAATAATCAATGCAATTAACACTAATTAATAGAGATTCAACGATATATCGGCCAATATCGGTATAGGTTGATAAAAACAATTTTTCACACTATTGGCAATCAGCCGATAGTTTAAAAACAGCCTATATATCCTGTCAATCAAAAGATGACAGAAAAATGGAATGAATTTGTGCTTTGTATATAGAAAGCATTACGAAACATCACCAGTTGATGTTCAATATTAATAATCATTATGGGGCGGTTTTCCGGACAGGGATTATCTTAAACCAGGACTAAACCTTAGTCAAATTAGGACATTTAAGTAGTTTTTACAAACATACCTTACAAAAAACATGACTTGTGTGCATTTTGAGACAAAACAATGCTACTGATGTATTTTAAGATATGTCACTGCTAACTGTTTTCAGTGTAGACAGCTCTAACATTTACTTTAGTCTAAGACTAGTCATAAGCATTGTCCGGGAAACCGCCCCTATATGAATTATTAACATTCAGAAAGTTAAGAAATATGAACCTAATCTTCAGAATTGGGATCGGCAGATATTACTCTAAATAATCGGTCTTGGTGGAGAAATTTAGTATCAGTGCATCTCAATTAATTATATTAAATTGGTCTATAATAAGTAAATTATTATAAAATAAATAGTAAGTAGTAGCCTCTATTAAATATCATATTAAAATAATAAAAAAATTGCTTAATATCAAATAAATATATATTAAGCAAATCGTAAACAAGCCTCTAAAAATGACTAGTATTATATTCTTATAGTCTTCATTTTTTTATGCATGGTTTAAGACTGAGAATCAATTTCTTCTGTTTTCATTTTTATTCCCATATGGTGAGTTTGTCTGTATTATAAAACACTGTTATGAAAGTCATATTTTGAACAAGTCAAACAGCAAGTATAATCTTCTTATTCTGGCCAATGTGCCATCTCTGTTTATGAGAAATCAGCATCCTTGACCCCAATTAACCCAAGCTTAGCGTGGGCCACATATACTTCAATATGACAACCAGCCAAGAAGCACCACGCAATTATACTACACCCACCAAACAGATCATTTCAAAGAGGATTACTTAAAACAATCGAAAAGTGATAAAGAGTTGAAAAGGGGGAGGAGGGCCATCAAGAACGTTTCAATTACTAAAGCCAAAATAACTAAAACCTGTGAAAACTGCATTTTGGCTGATTCAAATACCGGACCAAAAGAGGAATCCGAAACCACAACAAAGAGACCCATGCAGTGACAAGACAATGCCCCTTTCGTAAGTTATGTCTAAAAAAATTATATTTTTGAAAAATAAGGTCAAACACTGTTTATGTAACTCTTCTGAAGGTCAGACTGTAACTTGCTGATATTAGCCAATATCAAGATGCAGTGACTCTTTAACAAAAACAACTAATAAAAATTAACAACATATAAGTAACTAATAAACAGCAATGAGTTTAGGTTAAAAATCATCACTGCCCATGGTTAACAAATCTGTTGTTAAATAAAATATAGTCTATATTCAAAACTTTTTATATTCATATTCTATTTTTCCTTGTATCATTTATGTCTCAAATCAAGTAAAATGGATAAAGTAAACAAAAATGGAAAGAGGGGGACTGCTGTTCTTTTAAACCCATGTAATTGTTCTTTTATAATCGATCTTCAGTACGTCTTGTAAATAACAAAAGCCGTTTCAAATCGAGTGCGTATAGCGGGTATAAAACAACAGCACATGGTGTTATGGCTCATTGTGGAGGATGTTATGACATCTTTAACAAGTGAAATGATAAAGTAACAAGAAAACATTCAAGCAGGTTGCCTGGAGCCCCTGATAAAGAGTGGTGCTATTTGAGTGGCTGTTTAGCATAACAGTGAGAATCAACGTCAGTGTTTGTGTGCTTGTTTGCAAGAGACAGAGAGAGAGAGAGAGAGAGAGAAAGAGAGAGCGTGCGTGTGTGTATGCATGCACACATGTTGTCTTTTTCAAATGCCTGGTGAAAACGCTCTACAGAGGCCCAACCACTTCAGAGGATAGAGAGGGGAGAGATGTGCCATGCGTGCCCATCTGGGGTTGACGGTGGTTGGGTGGGAGTAGTGAGAGGTTTGGGAGGTGAAGAGTTGGATGTGGATGGATGCATGTAAGTGCATGTAGGAGCGAAGTCTCTAAGGACACGGGCCATGCTAGTAGATGTACAAAGGAAGATTATTTGACCCTGAATCACGCCACTTGGCATAATGTGATAAAGAACAACTTGACAGGAAGGATAAGTTTCATTTTGGTTTAGGCGAAGAGAGAGAGAGAGAGAGAGAGAGAGAGAGAGAGAGCAAGAAAGGATGTGGAAAAATAAGGAAAATGGTGAAATGACATGAAAAAGGAAAAAAGGATGCTTAAGGTAAGAAGGACAGAAGATGTGACAAATTTCATTTTTGCACTGGAGTAAACAAAAGCAAATGCACAGAACAGCTGAAAATAAGCAACATCTCATTCCGAGCAAACAAGACAAGAAAAACAGAACAGAATGTTTTCAGGCATCCTTAAAGAGGGGAGAAAGATAGTTAGGCATTGCAAGTCGAAGGAAATAACAGAAAAATGTTTATCAGTACAAGATGCCACACAGCAAAGACAGCGGATTAAAGCACTATAGACTTTACAGTCTGTAGCTCACAGCTTTCTCAGAAAAACTCACAGTTCATATGTTTAAAGCATCTCATACTAAGACTACTGATCCTGGGTCAGTTTTCACTCTCCACTAAATGACAAGGTATGAAAGTCAACACTGATTCAAGATCAGGACTCTTACTTGACTTTAACACATATGACATGAGGAGCCATATTCAAAAAGCATTCAGAATGGGAGCGCTGTGTTCAGATCAGTTTTTCACGGGTTTGAAAGAGACAAACAGACAGGAAACCTGATTCCAGATCAGCACTCCTTTTCCGGCTTTCTTTCTGAATATAAACACAAGTCTTCAGCCACACAATGCAAACAGACCTCTCCCACTACGCACACTTAACAAACTGGTCAAAGGATTATAACCAACATGATGGCTCTGGCCATCCCTTAAGACAGTGTTCTCCGCTGTGTCCCTCCCCTTCACTGTTTCTTATTTAACCCTTCTTTCTTTTCTCCAGTCTTTTCCTCATTCTTTTCTTTAAGCCTTTATTACAATAAGCTCAAGGTTTGGAGGGCTTCTCTCTATTTGGATCTCCTTAGTGGGAGATTTGCTCCGGAAATAGGGCAGTTGCCTTTGTCACACCCCCCGCCCCGACTATCAGCTCAAATGAACAAGATGAAATCCTTCCCAATATCTGTTTTAGTGCATCCAGTTTGTCTCGTTTCTGTTTTGCTTTTCTATTTATCTGAATGCAAGATATCCTAAATAAATTAATCCTTTCTTAGTACATACTTATATTCTCACGCTCAAAAATGAAAACTTTGGTGACTTTGGTGAGTAAATAAAAGTTTGTAAATAAAAGTCCTGCTAGGAACACAATACATTTTTTAAATCCAACTGTAAAAATCATATTCTAACAGGTGCTTATGTCACTCATTTAATGATGTCACAATGCACCTATCTTTTAACAACCTTTACCTCAGTTAAAAAGTTACCGTTATGAAAACTTCATATAGGATGCCTAAAAACATCTCAAATAAACAAATTAAATGATTAATAAAGATGATCTAGTAAATCTAGTTGGCAAAAAGTTATTTTGGACTCTTTGTATTTATATCTCACATACTTATATGTCTACCTTTACATGCATGTGTGTTGCAGATGGCAATAACTGCTAAAAGGGACAGTTTACCCAAAAATAAAAATGCTGTCATCATTTACTCACCCTCTGTATAAATATCTTTGTTCTGATGAACGCAGAGAAAGATATTTGGAAGAATGCTTGTAACCAAACAGTTCTTGGCCACCGTTGACTACCATAGTAGGACAAATGACAACGGTAGTCAAAAGTGCCTCAGAACTGTTTGCTTTCCTAAATTCTTAAAAATATATTTTTTGTGTTTAACAGAACAAAGACATTTATAAGGCAAATTGTTCTACTATTGCAGTGAATGGTTGCCAAGAACTGTTTGGTTATAAGCATTCTTTCAAACAACAACAAAATTTATACAGGTTTGAAACAACTCGAGGGCAAGTAAACGAAAACAGAATTTTCATTTTTGGGTGAACTGTTCCTTTAAGTCAGTTCTGCACGTCCCTTTGTGTGAGAACACATCTTAAGATAATCCTCCTTCAGAATTTTGCGTTGGTCTAGAAATGAAGAGCATAGCCAAGGGGACATTAAAGCCAGAACACACATAGCACTGCAAACCAGAGAGGAGAGGGTTAAGCCAGAAAAGCAGTGCAAGAGAAACAGAGAGAGATTACAAGGTAGAGACAAAGAAAGCAGGAAGAAAAGAAATTAAGAACCAGAGAAAGAGAGAAAATAAGAGGCAGATCACAAAATGTGACTTATCCCTCCTAGCCGGTTGTTATGTCACATTTTGGAGGGCCTCCCCCTTCACAGAGGGAGAAGACGAGCAATTACTTACATCAAATAACCTTTCTGTATACATCTCCTCATTGACCTTATCCCTCAAGACATCCTGAGAATGGCGAGCAAATGTCACATAGCTGTCTGCAACATCCATCCCTGGTTTCTGCAGATGATGAAAAGAGAGAGAGGAAGAAATTATTACAAAATTCAATATTAAAATAAGCAATAAATAATTAGTACTTTGAATACTATGCATATATACAACATAAAAACATTCATTTTTTGTTGTATAAAACTAAAAATTAGGGCTGTCAAACGATTAATCGTGATTAATCGCATCCAGAATAAAGGTTTGTGTTTACATAACATATGTCTATGTACTGTGCATATTCATTTTGTATTTATAAATACAAACACATACACAAGTATACATATTTAGGAAATATTTACATGTATTTATTTATATTTACCAATAATTGAAATGATATATAAATGTTTATTAATTTTTAGATTTTTAAAATATATGCATGGTTGTGTATGTGTTGATGAATACAAAATCATTATGCACAGTACACAGATATATATTATGTAAACACAAACTTTTATTCTGCGATTAATCGCGATTAATCTTTTGACAGCCCTACTAAAAATGTAATATTACTTTCAAATTAATATTCCACTTCCATTGTTGATACCACCATTGTTCGGTTGCCAACATTCTTCAAAATATCTTTTTTGTGTTTTGCAGAAGAAAGTCATTCAGGTTTGAAATGAGAAGAGGGAGAGCATCACATGAATCGCTTGCACATGAATGGCTTGTATCGCTTGAACCAAGTCGCTTGAAGTCGCTCTGAATAAAGGCATCTGCTAAATGCTTATATGTAAAATGTTTAAATGCAATACTGAAGTCTGCTGGAATAGCTGTTGCTTACATGCACGGTGTAAAACAGACATTAGCATTTGCTATCTTAAGAGGTTGCTTAAATAAGATAGCTATTCCTTGGAACAACCATTGCCTACCATGCTTTAAAAAAAACTTTGTGAAATAGAGCTGTGGACACAAAACACTGTCAAATTAAAGCAAGTAATGTCAAACTAATCTAACACTCATGATAATTGTTATTTTCTTTTCACATTTTAGAGCAGCAAGCTGCTGTCATATCAATCACCAGCTTTCTAGTAGTTTAGCAAATAACATTTCACCTGACACAAGTCAAAGCAGCTAAAAAGCGTATCCTATTTTTTTTCTATCAAAATGTGAGTCTTGTAAAATGAGCTGTCACTCTCTGGTCTAAAATGAACAGACCGGGAAGTGGAACAAAGCAAACAAAACAGCAAAAGTTACATGAACCCTGAACAAATCATTTGGAGTGTTTTGGCACCCTGCTCGGCCTGAGTGCGGAATTAAACACATCCCGTGCCAGCGGGCATCTGAGGGTCATCTGAATTGGTAATTGTCAGACACTGTAAATTGAACTTATTTCGCACGTCTGTGTTTCTTTTAGAGGGTGCAAATGAGCAAGTATTTCAGACGTCATTTTATTATTAAGCAAACAATTACCATGGAAACACAAGATCTCTGACCCGCAGACCACGAGTTAGAGAGAGAGAGAGGGAGATAAGATTCTAGCCTTCATCGATGTGATGCTGAATGCAACATGAAACGAATTGGACCCTGTGGCATCCTCACAACATTCTTTTGTTGCACAACACACACATCACACTGTCTGCTACCGGGGGTATAGAGCCCAATACACAGCTCTCTCCCACATACATATGAATGGCCGTTTGGGGCTAACAGATGACCATCTGCACAGCAGGCCACAGCAATTATTAGCCTTATTTTAAAACTATGTAATGAAAGTTAGTGTAAGTATATGTAGTAAGTGTAAGAATATGATTTCTAAATTGAATACACGAATATGCAACAGATCTATGGCTAGAAAAACAGATAAACAATGCATAAATATGAGCTTGATAATTGATCAATAAACTGATAAAAGATATCAGTGCTACTTACAGGTACATCCACATATTTTGAAGCAGCTTTTACCTATAAATAAAATTTACATTTGAAGGCAGAAAACAAACGTACACAATCACAATACAATTGAATAATTTGTATGTACAGTACAATCAGGGGTGGTACTAGTCTGGCTCGACTGGGGGGGCAATCATATATTCTGGTTGGGCAGATATATAATCATAGTTCATTGCATGCATAATTTTAACGTGATTAAATTGACAGATTATTATTTAATATCTTTATTTAATTTATCATACAATACTAAGTATTTCATTATTTTAATTGTCAGCTGGATATTTTTGGAGGGGCCCAAGAAAAATCTGGAGGGGCAATGCCCCCCCAGCCTCCCCTAAACCAGCCCTGCGTACAATTAAATTATATGTCAAATATTCTATTCAAAACAGAGCGCCTTTTTTACAAAGTTAAAAGAGTTCAGGTAAAAGATTTTCAATAAAAGCTTGGCTGTTTTTCAGTAAAACAAGGACTTAATTTGTGCCGGAATAAACCGGATCCGGCACCTCCGAAATCCGATCCGGCACCTCATTTGGCAGATCCCGCTCCTCAAGCGCTAATGGAAAACGTTTGGGCTGACCACTTGCGCGCATATATTGAATTAAAAAGCACGTATAATAATGATAATGGAAATAACTATTTTATTTTGATAATGAACAGGCTGTCAAGTTCGAGATGCTGGAATTGTGTGTGCGCGTAAGGCTTCTGAAATTAGGCTTATTTATAACGGCCGAAACAAACCAGCAGGTGTAATTTAAGTTTAATGTTAAACTTCTAAATTCTACACAAATGTTGAGGGTTGTGCTTTCTTTGTTTAAATGCACAAATATTCACAACATCATCATTATGAGAATAAACTGTTTCCATCACCTTAACGCGCATTTGAACTAAAGCAAACTCAAGATAAATGCTGCATCTAGCACGTTAAGTTTCTTTGATAATTCTGAGATTATTTTCGAATGTCCGTTTCCATTTAGGCTTATGCGCATTTTCAAAACATCTAAATAGTAAGATAGAAAACCCCTCAAAGATTGCACATTCCATTACTTCTCCCCACCTCACTAAAGTGTCGGATCTGCCACACCCCCTTATTCCGGCACCTCAGAATTGACAAATTAAGCACTGAGTAAAACCAACTGAAGACAGAATTTATTCTTACTGTAAATGACAGGAAGGAGGAAAACAGTGTGCCCTCATCGTAACGTGACAATTTCGCCAAAACGCTCTCTAGGATTACAACAAACTGTAACACAAAATAAATAAACATTAAAAAACACAATACTCCTTGAAAAGAGTTTGTAAAACAATAGTAACGACAACCTGTTACTTTGCTCTTTGAACATTTTTAATTTTACTTTGACATCTTCCGAAAAGTAGGCCTATCCAGATTGCATTTTTAAATCTTGAATCGTGGAAGTAGTCCGTAAAAACGCATTTCTATGATAATAACATGAATATAACATAATGAACATAATATTTATGTTTTAGTTATGGCTTCAGGAACTAGAGCTTTAATGGTGTGAGGTTTTATGTTTGTTTGTTTTTGTTTTTTTAAAGAATTTGAAGCCTCTATGAGAATCAACAACTTGTGCTTTCTGCAGGAACTTAATTCAGAGAACTCAGCAATCAAATAAAATATCGCATATACAGTACAAATCAAAAGCTTATGTTTTCTTCTAATTGTATGTTTTATTTAATATTTTATTTTAAATATTATGCAGGTAAAGCGTCAGTAAAAAAGCAAATAACAATTTATATATTAAAACATAAAACATTTGTGGGGTCAATATGACTCCACACATCAAATCATTGTTAAAATGTACACAAAAATCAGAGAGATGTAAAAATGAATAAGGATTGAATGCACATTACAATAGAATCACTTGCAAAGTCTAATTTTACTTTTCTGAACCATTTTGAAGAGGCAATTACATGCAAGCATAAAGACATAAATTGAGAATATTCTTTTACTGGAAGCGCTACCTTTGCCACAAGTAAAGTTGTCATTTCTTTCACCGTCTCCTCGATGAGATTGTCAATTTGCGAGTGATATTGTCTCTGTAAAAAAGAAACATAATCAGTAAAAACTACAGCATGCTGTTTTTCTCTGTCTCTCTCATCTGTTTGGGGGTTTTCACCTGGGATAAACTGCGCAAACTGAAATCTCTTTGTCTCTCATAAAGACGGTTGGGTAATTAATTCAGTTCTGATCATTACCTGTCTCAAGATGCTACGGATATGAAATGTCTCACTTCTAGCACATGTATATTCAGGAGCAGCTATCACATATGGTAATGTAATCAAAACAATTTAAGTGTCAGAGGACTGGGAAAAACTGCTAGGATTGTTAATTATACCTTTGGGACATATGGGTGAGAATTCAATTGAATTGTTAGCCACACTTACCCATTCTTTAACAAACTTTCACAAGATTGAGATAAAGGATGAAAAGAAAGATACAGCAGAGGTGACAGTAACAATTAGAGAGCAAAAGAGAGAAAAAAGAAAATGTTTCATTCCAGAACAGAGTCAAAGTAAATTAAAATTCAGTAACAATGGAAAATTGCCATGCTTGTGAATCATTCAGCTACATAATACTTTGTGCATATAAAAATGGATTTGCAAATATATACAATGCGTATATATGCTTAAAAATATATCTTCGGTTCATATATACATAATGTATACTTTACATTGGTCCATAAGATGAATTCATGCATTACCAGAGAGATTACAGAATAGATCAGCACATTATGAGGATGTTTACTATTGGAAATTGTGGAAGAGAAAGTGTGCATTTGCACTGATGATAAAGAGACAGAAAATTGAGAACATGAGATGTGTGTAGCAAAAAGAGAAAAGGTGTTCTTTACCTCTTGGCTGAGCTCCATGGCACATAGTTTGGCAGACTGGGCTTTGGCATCCACCATGACATTGAACATGGTACATATAGACTGAGGGACACGGAAGTCCGTGGTGCGAGGACTCTTCTGTAACTTCAACTCAAAGGCTACTCTTGTTCTGAAAAAAACAATGATATAACTCTGTAATTGGTTTCTCTCTGGTACCTGAGAATAGAACGTGACGGTCAATGGTCATTCAATAAACAAAAAACAAAACTAAAGATATTTTCAACCTTCGCAGAAGACGAGATTGACGCGTGTTTGCGGCAATCGTGCCGCCCGATTCGCATCATTGGCCACGCCTGCCGCGAGTTTGCGTATAGACGCGTCTTTGCATTGACTTTGTATGTAATTTACTCGCGCAAAATGCTTAATTCGTGTTTGGTGTGAACCCAGTTGAAGTAACATCTGGGAATGACCATATTGTTATATGTAGCCACTTATAAAGAAAAATAGTTGAAAGGCAAAAAAGTCGAATATGCAGTACATTTAGTCACCATTTCCATCAGACATTCGTTGTGTGGATTGCAGTGTGAATGGAAAAGCAGTGCATTATTTAATTTGTTAAGCCAGATCATCTTCTGAATCAGCAAATTACCATGACATTACTTACTACAGTTTCTCAAAGCGCTTAAAATCAAGTCTTGTTACAGCAACCCACTTCATTCACAACAAGCACACAAAGACTTCATCATGCATGGACAGCAACTAGAGAAATGCTGCTAAACTACAAGACGTCCTGCTTGACATTCGAACAACACTAAGTAGTAGGATTACAGATGTGGGCAAGGACACAAAGTCTGCTAGCCCTTTTTTCTGTGAAAGAAATGGAAAGGCCAACACATTTGTCAAATATGGTTTTACTGTGTACATGGGGAAAAACAATACAGTAAGATCTTATTTATGTTAATGGAGGTGGAGTTGTATCATGAGCAATTACGTAGGCAAAAAATAGTGTTTTTTTTTAAATATCACAATTTTAGATAAATCAGAAAATACGAATATGAATATAAATGTATTTCTTAGGTCCTTTAAGTGATCATCATTTTAACAAGTGCTTTACTGTTAATAACTCAACTGAAAGATACGTACAATGATTTCATGTAGTTTTTCAACTAATAAAATGATACAAATTAATAAATCAGTTTAAAATTCATTCATAACATTTGTGTTTGATGTTTGTTGCATTTGCCATGTGATGGATTTTTAACCCATGCCAATGTCTCACCTTTTCACACAGGACTCAATCATGTCACTAGACATGAGTTTGAGTCGACTCTCCAGGTGCTTTGCGAACTCTTCTTCCGGCCAGTGCAGGTCTTTGATGAACGTCTGTAGAGCATCCAGCTTCCAAAACAAATCTTCTGAGGTTCCTGAACCATTACTGCAAACACGTGCAGAGGAGGTGAAGTATATAGAGTTAGTTATTGTTGTCTATGGAGCATGTCGGGGAGGAGGAGCACCAGGAGAGGACAGGGACATCAAGGGGCGGGACAGAAGGGATGGATATGTCAAAAGAGACGACACCTGGGTTAACTTCACACTTCAGGATGACTTTTGATGGAGTTATTTTTACCACGATCGTTGTAGATGCAATGCCACGGTGGCTTCAAATTACTGATCGATCTGTGGTCAAAATAAACAGTTAAACCTATAAAAACCAAATGATATCCAATTAGGCCTTGTTGGGATCTTTGAGTGCAGGAAAGGTCAAACAATTCACATTAAGGTTAAAGGATCGTAGGATCACGGGTAAAGGCTGCTTGGTGATGAGGAGAAACGGTCTCAGGGTGTGACATCAGCTGATCTAAACCAAAACAGTGACCTCACAGGAAAAACAGGAAAGGACAAAAGTGGGGCCGGGATGATCTCTATATTCCCATCGACTACACCCTACAGTATTTCCCAAGAGAGGGTACACCAAAAGCTTCTACTCTGGGAGCCCATAACCAGCAAATACAACACTAGATACAACTACATTCTACACCTGTCTCTTCTTCTATTCTGATAAATAGGGAAAGGATGAAGATGTTGGAAAGATACCAGATTTTATCAATTGTATGATGCTAGATGACACATCCAATGATTTAATCTGCACCAACAGCAATGGAATCTGTTTATTGAACACCAAAATAGGTTGAATATGACAATGGAGCGAGTTTATGGCAGTTACATTATTCTTGCCATTTTATTTGATGCTGTTAGGTAGAGATATTACACACCTTCGATGTCTAGATTTGAAAACATTTGAAAACATTTTTTTATTTATATATAGCGCTGTTTGTATCTTTCAACCCTTCCATGCTTTGGGTTACAAATACTTTACATTTCCATGCTGTGGCCTTAGCAGTGACATACTGAAATATATTATAAACACAATTTCTGAGAGGAAATAGAGGTCTAAGGATCTGGCAACCTCTGGTGTTTACCTGCCACCTTACACATGGAGTGTTTACACAAAGTGTTAAACAGCAAGTGTTTTTCGTGTGTGTGTGTGTGTGTGTGTGTGTGTGTGTGTGTGTGTGTGTGTGTGTGTGATTTAGAGAATCGTTTTTTAATTACCATGTCTAAATATAAGCCCAAAATCCCTAGGCTCACCTATGACAACACCCACACCCACAAATTTTGAATTCATAATCAGAAAAAAAATCTGAGCAGAATTCTTTTTAAGTACTTGAAAATAAGTTTGTAATTCTGTACGAATGAGTACTATAATGTGATCTGATCTTCATAACATAGACGCAACGGTCACGTCAAACCAAAATTTATTCAGACACCTTCAGCATTTCTCATATTATCACAGTTTATTCGCTATAGTTTAGAAAATGGTAATAAAATATGACAAGAATGTATAGTTAAACTGTGTCAGAACAAATTCATCCTGGTCATATCAGATAACTTTGATAGAAAGGTATGTATTGGATTAGGTTGAATAGCTATCAACTGTTAAATTTAAATACACAATTAGGAGGCGATCACACAGAACGCGCTTTTCGTGTTTGAAAACGCGAGGCGGGCCGTGTTGCCTTTTCGGTTGACTTTTTGAAAAGTGCAGCATGCAGCATTTTTTTATGTTGCTAATCAACAACCGAAACAGCTGTAATGTCAGTCAAGGAATATAGCGCAAGCTCTCTAGTTGCTGTTAACTGTCATATTAGCTGAAACTTTAAAACAGGTAGATGCAGAAGGTGCTCGCTCTGACCTTGCTTCGGTTAACCCGCCACAGCCACCACAAGTTTTCTCCGGACATTTCAAGCAACTGTAAAGTTCCATCACCACAACGGACGCCCCGCCTCTCCATTCATTCGATTGAACAATGGAAAAAAGGCGCATGACGTCAACCGCTTTTCTGCTCTGAGTTGATTTTTTTTTCAACTTCAGCCACTCAGAGCGCTCCGCCAAAATCGCGAGGTGCAGCAGGCGGCAAAAACGCGAAGCGCCCGGCGCGCATAAGCAGCTCGCAAAACGCTCCCTGCCAACTGAAAACAATTTAAAAGAGGCGTGTCTAACAGCAAAAAACGCGTTCTGTCTGATCGGCCCCTTAGATAATACCAATTTAGGCCAAATAATTACCAAGCAATGCTAAATTGTGTTCAGTCTGTGGTGTAAAAAGGTTGCATTAGCAATTAAAGGAAAAAGCACTTAAGCAAAACATGGTCAGGTCAAAGTGTCTGAATAATTTGGTCCCAAATTTTTTATCAGTTTTACTGGTACTCAACTGTATGAAGAATGTTGGGTATAATATGTCGCAGTTTACTTTATTTTGCTATTCTCACTTACATAAATGAATTACAGTGTCCTGCTCCTCCTAGTAAAAAAATATAAAAAATAAAAATGCGTAAACCTATAGGAAATTGGTCACTTGCAAAGCATCTGTTTATTTATGGCAGATTGTCAAGGCATCTGTTTGTGTTTGTTGTCGCTGATGTGCATTATAACCCATTACGGTAACACTTTAGAATACTGTTCCAGGTTCTAAGTAATTCTCGCAGAATTATGTAGTAATTCTTTATACATTAATAATGGGTTCCTTGTATTTTCACTTCCAACAGTCATTGCCTTACATGCAGGGTAATACGCAATGGTAACGTGATATACAGTATACTGTGGAAAACAGACACACATACTGTACTTGAAGATCATAAACCTATTTGAGGTAAGTGGCTAATTATGACAAGGCAATTGGAGTGGGGGAGTTGATTTCTGGTTATTGAAAACAAAACAAAATTTGTTGTAATGACTCTTTTGGAGTACAAGAATTCCATGAAATGCATATTGCATTTCTATAATAGTAGTACTAATGGTGGCAATAGTATGCACTTCCATAATAGTAGTACTAGCAATAGTAAATAAGAAGAAATGTCCACAGCTTGATTATTGTGATGGTCAATTGTGTATATGACTGTTTATTAGTAGTTACTTCATAGTTATTTATGTAGAATCTGAATTAGTTGATAACTAATAGTAGTTCTTAAGGAGGAATGAGTGAATTTGAAAGTTATTGATTAGTTAACTGTTACTTAACGAAATTATAAAATGCTACTACATACTGATTAGTTAACACACCTTCCTTAGTAGTTAATAGAGCAGATGTCAGTATTAATGAGGAATTACCTATTAGTTCTGCAGTAATTCCTTCTTAGTTACACATTAAGTAAGAAACAGTATTCTAAAGTGTTACCCACATTACAATGAACCAAAACAGAGTAAATCAACAACAGATTGAGATTAAGTGTAAATCTGTTTATAAACTGTTTGCAATTAATTTGGAGAAAATCCCAATGTGAATTTAACCAGGTATGTTTGTGCTAAGGCCATTCATGCATGTATTAAAATCCAGCACAGATTCAGTACACACTCTGTATCAGATAAACCCGGGATCCAGTTGGGGGTGGTAAAGCTAGGCATTTGCATTGCTGGCAGATTAACTGACACTGGTAGATTTGGGACTTTGGGCATTTGTAGATTCACATTTGGTAGGTTGACACTGGGCAGACTACTTGTTAAACTCCTGTGGAAAGGAAAAAAACACAGGACAGAATGGTGATGAAGATGCACAGAACAAAGCAAAAGGTGATGAGGGCCAAAATAGCATTATATGTTTAGAGTGCAGGATGACGAGGAATTCATTTGGAGATAAGATGATGTTGTAAAGATGCGCTTCTTTGAAAAAAGTGCAAATGAAAAGAAAACACAAACACGTGTTTTTCTAAAGCGCAGATTTGCTAATGGTGTTAGTTTTCTAAAAGTCACACACTTTGTCTTATGTTTATTTGATGCGACTTTCTATCAAAGTGATTTGGATGGGAGAGAAAATGTTTATAAGAGTATAACAAGAACGAAGGACAGGAAAGAGATTAGAGCTAGTTAAACATACAGACTGAAATAACAAAAACAGATTTTTATATATCCTCTTCATCTGGTACGGATATATTAAACAAGTTTAATTGCACAGCATTTTAGTCATTTGTACATTCACCCAAAAAATGAAAATTCTGTCATGATTTATTCAACCTCTTGTCATTTCAAACCTTTAGAACACAAAGGAAGATATTTTGAAGTATGTTGGTAACCGGACAATGGCGGTACCCATTCACTTCTATTGTATGGACACAAAACAAAATCAAGTCAATGGGTACCGCTGTTGTTCAGTTTCTGACATTGTTCAAAATATCTTCTTTTGTGTTCTGCAGAAGAAAGTCTTAAATTGTGAATTTTCATTTTTGGGTGAACTATCCCTTTAACCAACTGATCAAGAGAAAAATCGACATCTCCCCCAAACAGATCACAAACAACCCATTGCACATCTCAAAACTCAAAATAAAGTGATAAATCAAGTTTTCTTACTTGACGGGTTCCCAAGACTCTCGTTCAAATCCTCTATGTATGGACTGAGCTATGGAGGACTCCATAAGATCCACGTACCTCACAACCAGAGGCGCAAAAAGGTCTTGAAGATGCTTGTGGAACTTCCCGTTACACAGATTATCTGCAAAAGCAGAGTGGGAAAGTCAACTGTGAACAAATGCCGTAAACTCAGCGTAGTAACACAAAGCGTGTGACTAAGCAATGAGTATGAAAGTGACCAGAATGCTTTATCATGTTATGACTAAGAGGAGCATTCACAATGTCTTTCTCACTCCAATCTCTCTTACTGTACTTAAGGTCGATACACAGTAGGTTCCGTGTTTGTTTGCTTCCCCTGATTGCTCCGTTCCAATTAGCCACTTGAGCGGCAGTGGTTGCACACTTGGCTGCGTCTGTCCGCAAGCGAGTGGCCGGAGCTTTGGGGACTCCCAGGCTTCTCTGTTTTAGACCTCATTAGCACCATGAATGAATTCTGTTTTAGCGCCTGTCTGGCTATTTCATGCCTAACCCAGTGCTACAGGCAGAGGACAATATGTGACCTTCCATGTTGAAAGTCCTGTTCCACAGATGTAGTGCATGCTGTAGGCTGTTGTTTGTATTTGCTTGTGTTTGTGCTCTTGTGTTTAGGAGAACTGGGGTGGTGATAGATGTCTATGTTGTGGTAAGGATAATCTTGCTATACAGTAGATCTCTCTCTCTCTCTCTCTCTCTCTCTCTCTCTCTCTCTCTCTCTCTCCATGTATGTATATTATGTACTGTATATACAGCCACAGGAAAAAAATAAGAGCTCATTCCAAATTTTTATTTAATCAGCATTTCTAGATGTATTGTGGCCATTCAAGTCCAGTCCATCTTTTCCGTAGCTACACAATTTTTCACTTTTTTGACTTTCTCACGTCTTTTCTATATATCTCTACCTTTTGCTATACATGCCAATATCAAGATTTGGTTACCAGACGACAACAACCTGTCAAGCTGTTGAGCCACTAGAATAATGAGTCAACTGCAGCTCATGGCAGTGTGGCTTTAGCACCATGGACAGCACCCTATTGACTTCAGTTCATTAGAGACGTGACAGGGCCTTAAGCAAACTCTTTACATTCAATGTGTTGGTTTGACTCCCTGCACTTGCTATTATTTGGCCTCTAATATTCTACACTACAGTACAGTATATGGTCTGTTAGGGCCCTGCTTTGTTGAAATGTATACATTGTTTGCATTCAATATGATTAAATTGCAACATTAGAAAACATGGGCAGTCTTAAAATGAAAATACAATTTCCAGATGCTGGTAATGATGATTATCAAAATTTCATAAATTATTCATTTTAGTCTATATATTTCTCAACAAATATTATATAGATTTTGCTTACACTTTAGTATCCTTCAAAACAATAGAGAATATATGTGATCGTGCCTGTGAAAACCTAAGATGAAGTCATTTTGTGATTTGCTGTTTTTTTACACGTATGTAAAAGAACATACTGTGAAAATATCATCTTAATTTCTTTCATATTGACTGAGTAAGGCCATGTCAAAAAACAATAAAACAATACAAAACAATAAAACATAGCATCAATAAAATCAATAATTGCAGTATTCAAAATGTATTGCTTCAGTATAATGAATGAAAATTTTGATTATGGTTTGTTAAAATCTACCATACCATCTATTATTTACAGTGATAAACACACATGACCCGTTCTTGTCGTTTTTTAGCTATGACAACTTTGATTAGATTATGAGACTTTAGCCCAAATTTCACAGACAGGGTCACATACAGTGTGATATAATCAGAATAAGAAGAATGCCTCATAACAAGAGCAGCAATACACACCAGTCCAAAACAGACAAGATGATTGTTAAATGCTTACAGTCTATGCGCAGGAAGTCGTTGAGAAGTTGAAAAAGGGGGAAGCTGTCCCAGCTGTCTGGAGGTTGAACTTCCAGTGCTGCATCCATGTCCACAGCATAGAGAGAGAGGAACGTCTCGGCATGTTCAACCATCAGATCTGACCACCACGCAAATGCCTGGAGAGTGAAAAATAGAGGCAAAACAAGATCCAGAAAAAGAGAAAATTAAAAGCTAAATCAAAGATATAGTTTATCTAGATTTCTAATATTAAATTGTATGGCAGTCCACAGATCTATCTATGCATTGGTAAATTTAGCACCTTATTAAGATCACACTGTGGTCTCTGTGGACCCCGCACAGATTTGAGATTTACAAACGCACATTCCGTTGCATGTGTAAATCAATTCATCAATGTCGTTTTTCATAATTACTGTCTCTGTGGAGTGTCATGTGTTGATCACATGCAGTGAAACTCCCATGCCACTACCTCTAAGAGCAAAAAGCTGAACTCGAATTTAAACTATACACGCACACACATATTTTTATGTGTGTACATATTTATTTCATTTCCCAGATGTGAGTTTCTATAAGTCCATGCACAGGAATCAGAAAAAATTCCCAGCATGCAGCAGCAGCATTGATCAGCAGTAAGGGCTCAATAAACAACATAGTTTCTCTTCAACAACCAAATTATAACACACATCTGTATGACTCCTGCTGATCCAACTGCCCTGCTGTGTTTAACACATCTGGCCTGTACATATGACCCAGCAAAACATGTTGGACAAATGAAAAGTAAATGTAGCTCATGGGGTCCTCTCCTTTAAAAGGCATGCTGTTGTCACTGACCACTCGAAAAAACCTCATACCAGTGTGTTTGAAACCAGAAGAGCACTTTTGCTTTCTGTCTAAACATACAAAGAAATAAGGTTTAAATATTTCTAGTCAGAGCTGGTTAGTGAAGCTAGCAGGCCAAACTGGAGGACACGGGACGGAGGGGAGTTTGGAGTTTACTGGGGTTGCGCAAGGATGAAAATGAGACCAGTCTCATTTTCTGTGAGGTTTGTCGGGGACTGCTTCCGGGGGTGAAGCGTTGGTCCCCCTCATATGCTTGTGGAAACACAAGCCACTTGCTCAACGCTCCACAGGGACAGCTGACCAGGGGAAGGATGGGGTGTCCAGGCAGAGATGGGTCGGCGGGGAGAGAAATTGGGGAGAAGGTGGAGATCCCTTCATCCATGGTGCAGGAGCTTTTTGACATGCACATGGAGAGGGGGCTCTAGAGTCTACATACCTCTTTACCCTTTCCAACGTTTTTTCCAGCCAACAAACAAGCAATAAAAACAGTGAGAGTTATTTAGAATGTATTTTGATGCAATTCAACCTTATAAAGGCTTCAGGATTTAAAGATGCAAATGGACACAAGTCAGTCATGAGTGTATAACAAAAATCAGTGACATTGAATCTGGTTTAAAAAGAGGTTAGAATAATTATAGAAATAATTTGCATGGATTTTATTTTTATTGTCCCAGATGGTGTAAAAATGACATACCATTTCAAAATTTCATGAAATCAGCATTTCTAGATGTATTGTGGCCATTCCAGTCCTGTGTTGAATTTTATAAAAATCAAACCTCAGTAGTGACACAAAGTCATCCAACAGCAATTTAAAAAACTGACGCAGACACATGAAAACTGATCAAAATTGAGGTTATCACATTAAAAATTATATTTACACTTTTTCTAAATACATGTACAAATATGACAGTTGTATTGCTTAAAAGTGAATATGAACTTGTATTCTTCGCAGTATTTGAGGTCTGAAAAAATACAGAGCATCTTTTCTGTTATTTTGACCTAATCTCCAGTTTTCATTTTTTGAAAATAAATGCAAATAGAAACAATATTTTTAAAATTTGGTAGAAATATTGTTAGTTCACAGAATGAAACAAAAATAATAATTTTACCTAAACACATACCTATAAATAGTACATTTAGAAAAACTGTTTTTGAAATTTGAAATGGTCTCTTTATTTTTTCCGCAGCTGTACATCCATTCAACACCAATGGCCAGATTTGATGCGATTTTTTTGCATGTACACCTTACATATTTAAACATATTTATATTTGAACATGCAATTTCAATGACATGATACATGGCTGGATTACCGAACAAAATAACACAAACAACCCCATGCATCCATATCTGTCTGTGTTATTTATTACAAATGGGTTTGAATGTGCTTAATGCTTTAGTAAACCTGGCCCCAGGAGTGTAAACAAAAACACATTAGAATAGAATTTAAATAAATAGACATAAATAAAGTATGTATTAGAAGTTTTACAGTATAACTGTTTCTTAGTAAATTTGTGCTCATGCTGCATGATAATAATTTCAGTTCAGCCAAGTCTGAAGTTAAACAGCTGAAATCCATCCGTTCATCTATCTGTCAATCAATAACATGGACAAACAAATAATCCAGTCAAATGAGCTGTAATCGGAATCTCTGAAATTCAAAGTAACTTCAGAATGAACCAAACTGAAACTGAATAAACCCAAACCCTGCAGGTGCCTGACTCTTGGTTTGCTATGCCCAAGTAATGCCTCTTCAAGGGCAGGCCAGATCATGAGGCTGGCAAGCAAGAGCAGGGTACGGCACTGATGAAAGACAAATAGTGGAAATACTATACCGCCTGACCTCCTGTATTTATCGCTGTAGCCTGTGAAGAACACATATTCCACCACTGTAAGGATGATAGCTTCTCTAATGTGTTCCTGTACCACAGCTGGAACAGACTGAGGCTAAAAATGCCAAATTGCCAAGGATCCCAAACACTGATAAAATGTACAGGAACTTGTAATGCCTCTTTGCTTTTTTTAAGCAAAAATGTGCCTTTAAAATTTTAAAATGTGTCTATCACTTGTATCTGGTACACTCACCTCTGCATGATGTTCCTCGTTCTGCTGGAGCACCTCTATGACCAGCTCAGCCAGCCGCAGTGTGTCCTCCAGCTTTTTGGCAGGTGTTGCTAAGCGGCCTACATTTTCTGAGGCACAAAGGTGAAACTATTAATATAGACATGTAGACAAACACAACACTGGACTTTCCTCAACCTGTTTTAATGCGATGCCTTTTCTGATGCCATTCTACTGCACTCATACTTGTTTAACTTACTGTATCATGTATAAAGTTATATATATATGAGAAATATAATATGAGAAACTATTTGCTTCTTTAAAAACTTTTTCCAAAGAATATTGCTTTACCTGCATGTTTGGTACATTTTAGATAAAAATTAAAATTACACAGGTGGTACGGGTAAACTTCAGGAATACTTGATTTGAATTTCATAAATGTGATCTCTGGAGACAAAAAGTGACTTAATTAACCACGAATTAGCTTCTGCATGTATCAACTCTGCCGTCTAGTTAACGGCTTAATGAGAATTAACATAGTCTTCACACTCTGTCAACACTCGATTCTGTAGACACGAACCATAATGAGTCAGTAAAGAGCAATGCGAATATGAGTCAAACCAAAGAACTGAGGAAAAGAGAGGATTCAAAAATAACAACAACAAATATGCTAGAGTTATCATGCATAATGTTCAGCACATGCAGGAGTTTGTATAATCTCGTTTCCTATTCCTATTTTTTTTTATCATACATGAATGTTTCATTTATTATCTATCTCATCCACTAAAAAGAATTAATCTCTTCGGTGTCCAGAAATGATGACAGTAAAGAACTACATACACAAAAATGGAAATATGTTCTCTAGGTTTTAGTGTGATGGGTACACAGTACATAAAATGTGAGGAGAATGGTGAATGTGTTTACGATTGGATTCGACCAGAGACATCGATGAGATGCATGGATACATATTTTACATAACTCAAACAACCTTAAGAGAGGGGTTTTGCTGATGGCTTTGAACTAACAATCATGGCCTTCAATATTTGACGGTGGTAAATGTGGCACTTTGATGGAGAAACACAAAGCCAGATAAACTAAGAACGCAAAATCATTTGCTTTGCGACAAATGTCAAAACAATTAACATAGCTGTGAAGAGTTACACCCCCCTTCAGTGCTTTCATCCCTAAACACAAAACACACTCCCCAATAGTGAGTTAACCCTCTGACCTCCTCTAATTGTATCTCAATCATCTTTTGTTCACAAAATTCTGTATTGAAGGCCATTTAAAGAGTTGCCATCCATGCAGGGTTATTAAAAGCAAAGAACAACATCAACAGTGGTGCATATGTCAGGTGGTGCAATATCAGGTACTTCAATATCATTCTAGAGAATATTTTACAATTTTGAGCTTTGAATCCTTGTGTGCTAAATACACTCCAGTAAAGGACTACTGTGTATGCTTGAACAATTGTGAAATACCTGATTTGCCTGATTCAAGACATGTCATACAATGCAGGGTTTCCAAACCTATCCACTAGAAGCTAGTAAAATGTATGTGATTGATAGTTTTTCAAGGGTTCAGAAACCATCACATTATGATCAGCAGGAATATCATAGCTATTCGGTTAGGACGAATAACAATGATATTCATGTGATCATAGTGTACGCCAAAAGTATAAATCAGCAATATGATGCCAACATAACAGACAAACAATCCATCATTATTGCCGTTTAACACACTTTTAATCACACTTGGCGCAGAGAGAGTATCACTTTAATTACAAATTAATCAAAATAAAGATGTGCTATGATGCACGTGATGTGATATGTTAAAAGAATTGTAATATTTTAGGAGGAATTAAGGAAATACTCACTCTACCCATTCCATAGACTAGTAACTCTCACCAGCCTATGGAAAATGCATCTTCATTTGCATGCACTGGATTTATAGGCATAGCATTCCCCTGACATCTCCATTAAGTGTGTCATGAGTGTGTCATGAGAATGCTATGAGATTTTACCGAGCTGGGGAGGGAGGGGGCTGTTTTAATACAGTAAGTCAGACAAAAGATCACCTGGACCCTTCCGATCCTTCAGAGCTTTCTCTACTAAAAAGAAGAGAGAAGGAAAGAGAAAGTAAGAGTCAGCTTTTATTGTGTCCCACATGTGAGAGGTAAAGGGAGAACAGAGGAAGAGAGAAACGTGACGCGACAAGATTCCAGCTAGAAGCAAACTGTTGGTCCACAATAAATGTGAAAATGGGGCGTGGGGTGACACGATCACAAATCACAGCCTATCAGAACACAGTGTTAAATAGTTTGAATAGCTAAAACTATTAAAACATTTCTGTTAATTGAAATCAAATAAAATACCATTCTAAATATTATTTAAAAAACTAAACAAAAAATTGAAATTAGCAAGCCTTAGCAATACACTGAAGTAAATTTAAGTTAAGGCACTAAAATTATTCACTGAAAATAAAAATGTATTTTACTAAAACTGAAATACAATCATGTAAACATATTTAGAAACAAAAAATAAACAAATAATATTGTATTATTTTATATAATTATCATATTGCAAAAAATTAAACAACCAATAACATGACAAGTACGAAAAAATAAAACCTTATTTTTATAAATATCAACAAAACAATAAAGAACGCAAATTTCCAGAATGAATTTCTCCTCATCCTCATTGTTTACTGTAAACATGAGAACCAGGTGATCCGAAGGGCAGAAACAGAAAACATGGTCTGGTTGAGACACCATGAAGGAAAGAGAAAGAAAGAACGCAGTAGGAGATACTGAAGACCTGCAATTCATTCAACAAGGGATCGTTTTTGTTTTAGGCTGAAACTAAAAACAGACCAGTCTTACAATCATACAAAATGTTTGAAACAAAGTTTGACCCATGAAAGAAACATATCATAGACGGAAAAACACAGACGCACTGTGAAAATCTGCTGAAGTGGAGAACAGTTGAAAATGTATTTCACTTGTGGTTGAGAACATGGTTAGAAACACGATGACTTGAAATATACACACTTTGAAACTTATATTAGACTCCCTGTTTGGATCATTGCTTAACTTCCCTTTACCTTAAAAATGCAGACCTGACCAGTAACCTGGGACACATTGATAAGAAGACAAAGGCGGGAAAAGTGACTTAAACAAAAGCAAAGTAAAAATGCATTCAAGTAAAATAACGAAAAATATGAAAACATATTTAGAAGCAGTCTCACACAGCGAAAAAAAAAACAATCCGATCAAAGAGCAAAGAAATATCAAACTGAACACACAAGAGCAACACATTTATAGTAAAAGGCAAGCAGGCGGAGAAGACAGGGCTGTTCACAGTGTAAAGAAATAAACGTTGTGAATATGCCTGTGTGTGAAAAGGATGGCGGAAGTGATGGAGCTGCTCCGTATGAGGAGGGTACTCACGAATGGTTAAATCCATCACTTGTGACGCCAAACAGAAGACAGGATGTTCATACATTTCTCTCTTTTTCCCTATAAAACAGGATCGGGGCATGCAAGAGCATGGGGTCAGAGGTGAAAGAGAGAAGCACATTGGTAGTCCCCCGACCAAATTAGGGAGCGGGGAAAACGTCTTGCATTAAGAACTCTTAATTCTTAAAATATGCCAATATACAAAATTTGAGTTTGTAAAGAGATTTGGCAGTGTGCTGCAATTAGCTTGGGTTAGCAAAACATCACATTCAGCGGGCTGTTATTAAAAGTCAATAGTATACACCACAGACATCATCTGGTCAACAGATACTAGTCTATTCCTTTAGTATCTGCAGTGCCCAGTTCTTTATGGACATGGACATAGTCAGCATAAATCTGAGACAAAACATTTGCTGGGGAAATGAAAATGATCTCCAAAATGATGTCCAATCAATCGACATCACAACAAATATTTATTCAGACCATCTGTCTCTGAGCCACAGCTTTGCTGTCCATGTCTATGAAAGAGACTCTCACACTCGCAACTCACAAACGTGTGTTGCTTGAGTGGGCAATCCCAGCTTTGCGCTGTATATTGGCTTCACAAACTGGCTTAACAAGAGAGGCTCCAAATACTGTAAGCAAAGCCAATATACAAAAGCATAGAGAACGGGAGCAGAGCTGGAAAGAAAGGGAAAAAGAGGCACAAAGAAGCTCGTACAAAAGGTTGTGAATCAGCATTAAACAGAGGAAGCAGGAAAGGCTTTAAGGAACTAAAAGGAAAGTCTATTTGTCACTGTACAGTAGATCTAGACCTAAAAGCTAAACCACAGGAATTCATAGAGCAGCAAGAACCATCGAGCAGAATGGTGTGACCAGGGGCAGATTAAGGTGGTCAGGGGCACCTATAGGCTGCTCTTTGGGTGAGCCCCCCCCCCCCTTAGGTGGCTTTCAGGTGCCTTTCACGCTTGCAGTTTAGTTCGGAATGGGGCACTGTTTGCATGGAAAATCGTTACTGTAAAAGCTGTCACACGAACCCTGCGCATGCGCTTTAGCTAATTACAATGTATTTACTTCAATAAAACACATGTAAGAGATGATAGCGTTGGTAATTTACATTGGATTTGAGCAAGAGTGAGCTTGCATTGTTTTGTGAGTTGCGAGTGGATTCAGAGCGGTGTACGATGTTTCCAGATTTAAAAATAGTCCTGATAAATAGTCTGTTTGCAAGCAGCAGAAAGCTCTGTAAGCGAACAAACAGTAAGACCAAGTGTTGTTTACTCTGCGCTGCGCATAATAGCTTCAAGTGAATAAAAAACACAACATATTGACCCGTGTTCTGTTTACTATCATGTGTCATGCACGTTCGTGATGACGTAAGATGAATGCAAACGCACCAGGGTTCAATAGAATCAAGCTGGGACACCAAATCAATGCTGCGAGGGGCGTCGGGAACAATATCACTCGGATACACACACATTGAGACATCAAATACCACAGTGTTTCCTCTACATTCCTGGTTGCAACGGCAAACACCAGGAGAGCGCAAGTTCCAGTTTTATACAAGTATATGCGAAATATGAACGGCCCCTAAAAAAACCTCGGTGGATCTTTACTGAGACACAAACCAATGTGCATTATATAAACTGTGAATAAAACAAAGCCACAATTAAAAAACAGCCTGTATAATTTGCGTGTCATTGTGGAATAACTCCTTGAAATATTCCCGATGACATGAGCTAACTGCTGCAACAACTAAGGATCACGCTGCAGTTGTTTCATCAACCGCAGCACCGATGTTAGCCAATGCGAGCTGCCAGTCCTCCTGCTGCTATCTTAGTCACGTTGTTCTTTTAACCTTTGTATTTTCCATTTTTGTGCTCCACTATTGTGCTTTCTTTCGGACATTTTGCCATTATGCCATCTAGCAATAGCAGGGATGTAAATGAAAATGATTGACATGATTTCACCAGCAGCTAATTGGACAGATGTGACCCAAATGTCACATCTATCCAATCAAGGGCTTATTTTTTGTTTTATTTCTTCTGGGCCAATGAGGGTCTATTTTTTGTTCGCGCTGAAGTAAATTTTAAATAAAAAAGATCTGACCAATCAGAGGCCCCTAAACAGGTGGGGCCCCTAGGCTGCAGCCTGGGCTAGCCTGTGCGTTAATCTGCGCCTGGGTGTGACACTGAAGTCAGGATCTGAGAGAGGGGATTGAATGCATTTTTACTTACACACTTCTAGTGTCAGATTTCTGTCCATATGAAATCAAACCCGGAGCAAAAACTATTCAAAAAGTAGCTCGTAATGGCTAAAATAGCATACCGCTGCGGTCCTTCTGAAACCTCGTATCTCCATATTTCGTGATTTTTATTTGTAATAAACATAAATCATTATTATTAGTTACCCTTTATGTTTGTCACTGGGTTTTGTATTAAAAAAGTATTAAAAGTGCTTGTCAACTTTGACAACACAGTATTTAATCATTTAAAAAGTTAAGTGATTTCCATTTCCTTAAAAACAGCGAATTTTGACATACAAGGTTTCAGAAGGACAGCAACAATATATATTAAGACAGGAACTGAGCCAACTTATGAATATACCCAATAATAGTAATACAGTAAGTACACTTCAAGTTAAAAAAGAAATCTGAAAAAAAGTGATTAATCTTACACATTATCTGGGCAATCAAGTAAACAAGAAATTTTCAAAGGTACTGATTTAAAAGCGTCTGTGAACATTACAATTTACTACCAATTCATCAGGCATTGTCACTGTCTCTCTCAAAAAAGATTTTTGTCATCAATGGCATTATAGCACTTCATCTGAAAGGGAAGGACTGTACTAACAGAATCACTGTTGCTAACACTGTCTCCATGTGAGAAACATGTCAAGTACTGTATTAGAGGTGCCTTTGAAAAAAAGAGATAAGGTAGATAAGAGAACATTCACTCAAGAATGTGTTTCCTACCTTCCACCTTGGCATATTCAGATAGACGCTGGTAATTAACTAAAGCTGCCTGTTCCAGACATCTTCGAATCACTGCCTTCACCTCATCCTGAGGTACAGGTGTCACGATGTCTTTCATCAGTACCTGAACACAAGAAAAGAGAAATCCAGCATTACATATATATATGCACTTAACTTCTGGTACACATCTGCAAGCAGTCCCTTTATATTATTTCTGATAACAAGCAATAGAAATAACAAATTACATAGCTAGCAAAGTATGTCTAGCCAGTATTATTTTGGGTTACCAGTAGAAGAACCGCTACTTGGCTAAACTTAAATGTGACAAAGTTACACAACCCATTCAACAAATTGTTAATTTAATCAAATTGATATAGAATAAAATTCAACAAATTGTTTATTTAATATATAATATTTTATAATTATACAAAAAACATTAATAAAAATGTATATTAATATAAACTAAATAAAATATAAATAGATATATTATTAGCCACTAGCCAGACCAATCAACAAACACAGACCAAAAGTTAACTTCGGGCCAGGCACATGTGTCGAATGAAACAGTCTATGGTAATGTAAGTGTGTGTAATTGAATTAATTAAAAAGATTGAATGTTGCATGTGGGTAATTGACAAATATACCGTACATGTGTCCTATGGTGTGACAGCAAAAATTTTGAAAACAAACTGTTAATAATATTAATAATATAAAATTATATTAAAACTATAAAAAAATGAATAATATAAAATAGCATGAGAGAGATTTATCTTCATTGCTAGTTTTTTTTTATGTCACACCATAAGACACATTTACACATTTATTTGTCAACAATCCATATATATATATATATATATAATAAATACTGCAAACTACAGAAGTGAATACTAAATAGTACAGTTTTAATGCATAACAATTTCACATTGACTGAACTGAGCTAAAAAATTAAAATGGTACCACACCCTTTCAAAAAGCGACAATGTGGCTTTTAGGGCTCCTTCTGGACGTCCAAATGGAAAGCAATACCTTCAAAGAGAATTTTATTAGAAAGGGTTTGAAAAAACATTACAAATACCTATTTAAACTTTCTGAGTTACCTATTTAAAATTCTTACAGACATCCAGTTCTACATTTACATTTATGTATTCTGCAACTGCAAATACTGTGGAAAAAATTACACTGTAAAAACAAATTTGCTGCCTTAAATTTTTACAACCAACTTGGCTTTACAAGACATTTGAACTTACTATTTTTTTATCGCAATGAAAATTGTAATAGCAATGCACCACTGTCGAAAATAGTAAATTGAAATGACCTGTTAAGCCAAGCTGACCAATTTAAGACAGCAAAACTATGTTACAGGGTACCACACATTTCAACATCACCTGTAGGTTTTGTTTATATTATCTTTAATTTTGCCCAGATTGCCAGTGATCTACCTGAAGTGTGTGATCTGGTTTTCGAGCAGCACGCGCAGTCGTTCTTTGATCTCCTCGAAATGTTCTTTCTCCTCTACTGAGACGGTACCGATTCCATCAGGCCTGAGGCGACACACACAGACAAACATGAATGCCACTGCTCCTCATTAAACTCACAAAGATCACGTACAGGCCAGACACAGGGCAACTATATCAGCACTATGAATCATTTTTCATTTACAACTGCTTAGTTGAGATACAGAAGGTGTGTGTTAGTCAGAGAGTCAGAAAAAGTCTTTAATTAATCACTGTCGTGATTCTGCCTCATCTTGTCATGTCTTTCTTGATCTTGTGGCAGAATCATGGCAGGATCCCTTGTTATGTGTGGAGAGAGTCATTTTTGACCCTGGCCTTCGATACTCTCTCCGGTCCTTGTCTGTGTTCCCGCCCTTTTGTATCTCTCGTTATTGGTTGTTTATTAGTTCATGCCCCACACCTGTTCCATTTGTCCCTTTATTTAATGTCCCGTGTTCTGTCTTGTGTCGGGTCATTACACTGTGTTGCGTTTGTCGTGTGGGTGAGTTCCTGTCGTGTAGTGAGTCTAGTTTATTGTGTTGCCATGTGATGTGTTATTAGTCTAGTCTAGTCTTGTCAGTTTAGTTAGTCTTGTTCTTGTTCCCCCTGTTTACCATCACGTGGGTCTTTGTTTTGTATTTTGTCATTGTTATTAAAAGTCTAGTTTACCCCTTACCCTGTCTGCACTTGGGTCCTCTGTCTGTGTATCCGTGTCTCTCACCCCCGCATCGTGACGAATCACAAAGATTATTACAATAAAAAGCAGCGAAAATGAGACACTATTTTTTATCATGTTTGGGTATATTTGCATAAGTGTTTGAATGTATAAATACTCAAAGGCAAATGTTAATAGGACCAACACCAAGGATTTATCAAATGTTTCTTGAAAGGAGAGCGTTTTAACCGATCATCTCTCCGTGAGCACCACGCAATCGGCACTTTAAAAGTTTTTAGAGACCTGAAATGCAGTGGAGTAATGCTGTGTGGCTCAGTTAAGCATTTCTTTTTATTGCCTACTGTGCAAATTGGATTCATTTTGTGAATTGCATAAGTGCTTTAAATAATTGGGATTTAAAACAATAATGCATGAAGCAACGCAAGCAATGAAGTGTGTGTGCGTGTGTGTGTGTGTGTGTGCGGGGATAGTCAACCAAAGCCTGCGCGTGCGTGTGTGTGTGTGCGCGTGTGATCACCTCCTTAGGCAAGGCTTTTTGGAAGGGTCTGATTTATACCCCCCCATCCACAGTCATATAAAGAGTCCTTCACAATACAAAGACATTGGCACAGATTACCAAAGCCCCCTACTTTCATCACACAGGGGTTCAACCTCGCACCACATAAACACACACACTCGCCGGTTTCTTACTGTGACTTCATGTGAAACCCTGAAGAGAGTGTGAGAAACTGGAAAACAGTTCACCTGATCCATCCAGTGCCACACCTGGTCTTTTTCTGGACTTACCCAAATTACCATGACGTATTCAACACTTCCTGTTTCTGCTGTGCTGTTCATTCATGAAAAGATTTAAAACGCTCAAAAATGTAACGCAACATCCATCTCATTGCATGTATGGCACACGGTATGTAATGAAGTTTATCATAAAACGCTTGGACATCCATCCGCTGATCTTCTTATGGCAACCTGACAATCCCAATTGATTTGAGTGTGATTTCAAACATCTACTCTTGCTTTCTCTCCCGTTCCGTGTCTACAACAGCTGTACTTGTAAGGTATTTTTATAAACAAGAAGAGGGCGACCCTGCCACCAACACCCCACTCAGCACTGGACCCCCGTACGGCGTGACAGCCGTTTCCCCCTGAAATTCCAGCCCCCCAAACTCTTCATTTTCTGTTCTTCAGCATGCGCTGGGCTGACATGAGGAGCGGCCTGACAAGGAGCGTGTCACGTCTCCTGCTCCTCAAACCGCTGTCACGCCGACCCGAGCCTCTACTGTCACATACACTCTGCTCACAGTTCTCCTTCCGTCTACCGTGTCACAAACGATAAGGAGCCGGGCCCTTTAGTCACATTCTGCACGGGCGCGGGTGTGCGCTTGTGTGTTAAACTCCGCGCAGGTGACATACGTCGGCTGTGAGTGTGTTTCTGTTCTATCTGAGTGTCACAACAACACTGATGGATAGAAGACAGAACCAGCGGGACAAAGTATCTCGACTGATGTGCCTGCCAAGCAAAAAAGGATAATTTTGTCTACTTAAGAAAAATTACAATTATTTTATTTTCTAAAATAAAAAAAAACATTTCGTACATGAAAAAATCTTCCTCGTATTTGTTATATACCTTGGACATGTTAACGCCTTTAACTGAACATGTAGGCTAGTTCAATCAATACCATAGTGAAGTTGTAAAGTTAACATGGTCTGACATGCTATGTTCTAAATTTGATATACATGCCGTTTAAGGAGCGCTTACAATTTGTTGGTTCAACTTGAAAAAATAAGTTGCTTAAATTTCAATTTAAAAATATTACTTAACCTAATAAATCTGTTGCAAACTCATTGTGTTAACTAATATTTTTATGTTAAATTAACATGTTTTACAGTTTATACATGGAATATGATACATACCACAGGACCATTAAAAATGACCTTATTTAAGTGCTTGAAAAGATTAAATAAACTATAATGTAGACATGCAAATATTAAATTATACTGTAGCTTGCAGTCACAAAATCATTCTGGATCTCATTTGGTCCCTACAAAAAGACGTATCTTTTAAACTTTTTTATTTTATTTTTAATTTTAAACACACTACTTGGCATCACACATATTCATACACACGAGAATATGGTAATCCAGTTTTGGTAACGATACAGTAGTATCATGTCAAACAACATTAGAGATCCACAGTCATCATCTGTAACACTTGTAGATTATTTGGTTTAATAATATCAGAATAGGACCATAATGCCACAAGGTGCAGACTGGGGCCCATGTCAGTTATGAAGAGAGTGTTATTGGCTGGACATGAGGTTTTGGCACAAGTGTACAGGCTGGAGACCGGCCTTAGACACTTAGTTTGGAAAGGGAGACGGCGAGACAGAGAGATGACCTGTCAACCTGTCAACCCTTGACCTCCAGCTACATTCTCTGTCTCTCTCTTTACCCTGCATGCTCCTCACTGATTCAACACATGTCTATCACATTCTGTTCCCATCTATCGCACCCTTTTTATTTCTTTTCCTCGCTCACAAATTCACACATATATCTTGCACTTGAAACCAAAATCAGAATTTTCGTATTATCTGTATTTTATGGCATTTTTACATTTGGCACACTTTACAAATAAAGAATGCATACGAATTGTACACATGTAAGGAAGTTATAATGCATTTATAGCCTTAGTTTATATTCCAGTGTCAGGTTAAGTGCCAGGGTGGGGCATAACGCAAAATCAAACCCATAAGAATGGGCCACATTTATGTTCTCACCTTCTAGGGCCTGTGACCACCTGCGACCTAGACTCCCTTTTTCTCCAGACATCCATGATTTTGTTCTCTTTCTTAGAGGGGGTCAAGGGCTCAGGGGGGGAGGGAAACAAAGCACTAAGGAGCTCGCTCTCCGACACGGGCCATTTTAGTAGCCCGGTCACTCTTTGGCTTCATATCCCACATACACGCACATACACAAGGTTATGAGGAGATGGCATGAGGATAAAATATAAGTGAAAGATAAAAGAAGAGAAACCAGCAATTTAAGTCATGAAAACATCAATGGAAATAAATAATAAATACAAAAAGCTGAATGAAAAGAGAAAAATGTAAAAAAAAAATGCATTTCACAAGCCAAGCAATGTGATAAGACATGCAGGGTGAGACCGAAATGAAATATCTGCCGTTTGCTTGTCTAGAAATCAGCCAAAGCTTAAGGAATCAGACCAGGTTTATTTATTTCTACAGAGAAAATGTTCAATTATTCATAAATATTAAAGCTGTAAATCAGATATTTGTAAAGGTTCTAGAGATGAAACTCAAAGCCCCAACTCCTCAAGCTTAACCGTAATGCAAACTAAAATCGAACCGCAGGTGAAAAGATGCAAATAGTAAAAGCAATACAACATTTTTTTGTTACAAACAAGAATAAAACAATTATTTAAAATTCACATTTAAAAAAAACATGTTATTTGATTATATTGAGTCTAAATTAAAGGAATAGTTCCGCTTCAAAATGAAAATTCTGTCATCATTTACTCACCCTGTTTGATTTTCTTTCTTCTGCAAAACACAAAAGAAGATTGAAAAATGTTTGTAACAAAAAAAAAACGTTGGTCCCCATTGACTTCTATTGCACGGACACAAAATCAATGTGGACACAAAGTCAACGGTTTTCTGCTACCAACATTTTCAAAATATCTTCTTTTGCATTCTGCAGAAGAAATAAAGTCATACAGGTTTGAAATGAAAAGAGGGTGTATAGATATTGACAGAAATTTCATTTTGAAGGTTAACTATCCCTTAAAGTTTAAAGTATTATGTAAAAGATTGCTGAATTGCAATGATAGAAATAAATGCTAACAACAAAAGTTTTAAGGTAAAATGAAGAAGTTCCGAATATCTGTACTATTTAGCGTGATATTATGACACGTAAACTCCTTAGTACAAGATCAAATAACCTGAGGTAGGATTAAAACAATCATTTTCAGTTCTAGTCCCGGGGACACAATTGCTCCTTTTGTCTTCCTTATCTAGTTCCTGGAGTTTTCTGCTAGTGTGTTAATGAAGAGAAATATGCAGTACTGTGCATCTCAAACACTAGTAATGAAAACCACTGGTATGAGGACTCCTATGATTCAAGTAATAAGAGAACTTGGGCTCCTATTGGGATTCTATAAAGAAGTCATTATTAACCATGTGCCCCCAAAAGAGAGGCTGGCAGTTTCTACAACACACTGAGGAGAAAGAGCCTGCTTGCAGCCACAAAGATTCTTTGCATCCTTTGTCTTTACCTTTGTTTCTGCCCATGTGTGAACAGTGGGTGTATAGACAAATAAAAAGGGAGAACTGAGAAAAGGTATGGAGTGATTTTTGGTAGACATGAAGAACTTCAGGTGAGTGTACGATGAATTGAAAAGAGAGAAAATGAATTATGAACTGGATGAATAAATCCGATATTAAGGGGTTAAAAGCATTAGAGGTCAGTTGTACCTGTTGCCATGCACGTGAGAAGCGCAGAAGGCATAGCTGTAGTGTAGCAGTGTGGGGTCGATCATGGAGCCTTTCTCGGCCCTCTCCAGCAGGTCGTTCAGGTAGCACAGGTGTCTGTGACAACCCCGCACTCCGTACCTGGCACAGTACTCGTCTAATACAAACACCTGGCCTGGACTGAACCAACCCTGAGATACAACCATGGATGCATATCACAAATGCATTGCATATCATTAGACCATTCGCTCATTTTTTTTATGTATGTCAGAGATCACACATTCAACAGCTGTTCAAAGTAACAGGGTTGATATTATACAAGGTAATACTAGACATCTCCAGACGTCTTGACTGAACTGAAAAGAACTGAAAGCTCACTTACCAAACAGGAGTAGGAATCGTTGAGTCTGTGGTCCAGAGTCAACCGCTGAACCATCTCAAACATTGAAGCGTGGTCAAAATTGCAGGGGTTAGCGGAGATGAACTCATCCATTCCATGTTTCTGCGCTCGGTCTGCATCTGTTTATGTTTGTGTATGTATAGAAAGAGAAAGAAGTCTTAAAAACACACACGTCAAAGTCAAAGGAGATCACACTGAGATCTCTCACCTGAGCCAGATTCACCTGAGCACATGAGCACTGAAGCGTATTAAGTGTCATTGTCAACTTGCATAATAGCAAAGTGTCTTGAATGCACATTCTATGTAGAATACACACAGAATGCATTTTACAATCGACTGTTTTTTAATCAATAACGAATGAATCTGCAACATCTTAAGTTAAAGGATATAAGAAACAAAATGTTGTTATTTGCTTGCATTTTCCATTTTACTTCAAGGTTTGTAGTTATGTACGGTCAGTTACAGTACATTAAATGTATTAAAATATGTCATAAGCAATAACGTGACTATGTAAACTACTTCATACAAAAAGTCCTATGACCTTATATATATATTTATACAGTTGTATTTCAGTTCCCTTAATCTGCAGGGTCTCAATTAGAGTGTATGAGAAACACTATTATGTTATTTGCTTATATTGTTCCATTATACTTCAGTGTATTATTATGGATAGATTTATTTGGCTCTGTAATCCAGCAGACCTGAGCCAGCGTCTCGGTCTGGCCTTGTTAATCAAACGACAACAACGTTCACGCTCACCCCCCATTCATTGCTCGGTCGGCAGGCCTCTGCCCCCCCTCAGGGCAACCCTAATTAAAGAAACCCAGTGCCTCTAAACCCCGGACTGAGAGAGCCCCCCTGCCCCTGCCAGCCATTGTCCATTAAAGGGACTAAATAAATTCAACAACACATTTTCACTTTCCTCTGCAGTCGGTAAGCTTGGGCATTACATCTGGGCCTGCGCAAATAAGCAGGGTCGTTTCATAATCCTGCCACCGGTCAGGGGCTATTCTTATTCTAATGTCCCGTTTCAGCCAGGGGCTTTAGAGCTATACTGTATGATTCACAAGACACACCTCCTGCAATGCGTCTGGGGTTTTACATCTTTACATGCTACTTTATTTGCTTATGTGTGTAATGGAAGATTTTTAATGTACAATACGAATAAGAGATATCTATATTTGGCTTAAATTCTTGTTTATGCAAGTATTAAACATATTGGATATATTAAACTGTATTAAAATAGTTTAAAACACAGAAACTTTATTAAGATATAATAAAATCATTATAAATCTTAATAGTGCTGTGAAATCCAATAATGACAATTAATCGATTTCAATTCATATATATGTGTGGCGTGTATATTTATATGTATATGTATTTCTTAAATACATACATGTTTGTTTGTGTATTTATTCATACATATAAAAATACGCCACACATACATACTGTAAACACAAACAAACATTTATTTAAGAATTAATTGATTTTACAGCACTACATCTTAACTAACTTTATCACTTCACATTATTAACAGGACTAACAGGACAGATAAAGTAAAAAAGTTACACGTGTTATGATACTTTGAAGTGAAAGACATTCTGAATTTTGTATCTTTTTGATTCAATGTTTTATTTCATGGTAATGCTGAATTTGTATGTATAGACCACTTCGGATGGCATAATGCTGGTTCAACGCTGGTTTTACAGTCCACAAACATTTGAACAAAAAACAGAATATCTATAACCAAATCAAAATGTTCAACGAATATCTTTAAGATTTAATTTTATATTTAAGATTTAAAAACGAAAATAAATTAAAATGAAACCGCATGTGCCTCTGGACCCTGGACCAGTGTTTACATCCTGTGAAGTGGTCTATAGTTTTTAGTTTCGTTTAAAAAATGCAAGAAAACAAAAACCATAGTTTTACACTCTTAGAAACTCCTGTATTTATATTCAAATGTTAATGAATGTTTATGACTTAATGATAGCCTATGTCAAACATTAAATAATGTTAATCAAATTATTATTATAAAACTTTCATTATATCATGTTCAATAATTACTGTTTATTTTTCAGTAGGAGAGGAATGACCCCTTGAAATCAGCCACAAGTCAACAAGGTGACATTGTGTCGTTCTCCTATGTCTTAATATGAGCTTGTCATGTCTCTTTGACACTGGACAAGAGGAGATCTCTGGACAATAACACACAATGACATTAGTCGGCCCTGTCCGAACAGGGCAGAGCAGAAATGACACTGATTGATGGATTCTCTTCATTTATAGATCTTCTCTCTTGGACAGTCCAAAGTGAAGAGCATTTGGGGCTATTTAGTGCTAGGTTTTTTTTTATGCGCATGCATCTGCACAGACAAGCACAATGGACGGATGGGTAGTCTGAGATTCAGCCCTGGGCCAACAAGAGCCGAGGGTACCCATGTGACAGAATGGACACTTCAATGAGTGAGGGATGGACAGACCGAGGGAGATAAAGAAAAAGAGGGATGCAGAAGTGACAGCGGAGACATAGTTTATTAAGTGGTTTCTAATTTAATCTGTGTTTAAAGTCCGTTTCCAACAATATGGCCACCCTCATCAGGCCTGCAGACAAGTCTATACGTGAGACACTTTTAGAGCTCCATCGCTATTTCAGTTCTTATCACACTGAGCCCTGACCCTATAGCTGACATTCACCGTCCATCAGTGTTTTCTTTGTTTCAGAGTGATCAGTAAATAAGTTGCTCAGGGGAAGAAATTCATAATGATTTATTATATTATATTATATTATTTATTTATTAAGATTGTAATTTTTGTTTGTTATTCTTTGTTTATCAGAAAACATACTGTTAAAAGAAATCCATGAACTGTCATTATTGTCATTAGTTTCTGTTTTATCATTCACCAATAACCAAATAAACAACTCCAGGTTAAACCGCTTTTAGTTATTAAGCCATTATGTCATTCATGCAAGTCGACAAAACCCCAGTAATCTCAAAATGTCACTGACCAGGTAAACATTCCCATTTGTCACAGTGCACCTGGCTTTAAAATACAAAAGATGGCTTTAACATACAGAATACAGGAGCAGTATCCTACCAAAAGTGAGGAAAGAAACATGTTAGTCTAAACTGTTAGTAGCTCTAAAGTAAAACAAAAGGAAATACTACCAAGACATTGTGCGAGGAATTATTTGTGTGTGGCAAAAGGGTTTTTAGCTATACAATTAAAGGCATGTTTATCACAGCATAGCTGTGACATTAGTTTACAGGATGTACGTTATGATAAATAAACACACGTTGTCTGCTGATCTATATTCAAGATGCATATTTGCCGACTCTCATTTATACAAAAATATCAAGAAGGGCAAAACATACTGGGTCCACAGCTTCAACAACAAGAAAAAAAATCTCATCTAGAACCAAAAACACTCACAAACAGTCAATGTTGTCAGATTACATCCTAATCCGCACATTTAAAACTGCAACCACAACAATTTAATTCGATGCTGTCGTAAGGCTCGAGCAAAAAAAACAAAAACAGTGGTGGCAGGACTATATATGAATAAGGGAAGCTGGTGTGAACTAGCAAGTAGTTATTTGGTAACATTCCACTGATAGCTTCCAGAAATAATCAGGGTGCCGATACACTGTTTTATTCATAGCATGCCACCCTTAACATTGTCATTACCAGCTGCTGAAGGGTGCAGAACACGCCAGTAGTTTCGCAGAATTCATTTAGCACAATAAATCAACAACTACTATCAAGAAAATCACTGTAATTATATCATTTACCAAATTCTCCATTCGGTTTGAAATCTTTATTGCAACTGCATGGGATTTCCTTCGCCAATGAACCGCCTCGAAGAAAACAGATGGATGCGTTTTTTTTCTCTATGGGTGCCTTTGTTTGCGTCAGTGGCGTTTGACCCCATGAAGCCATGTTGAGAGAGGGCAAGTATGCAACTAGACAAATGAAATTTCACATGCATCCAAGCGTGTATTTCAAACCAAAACAGGAGGAGACTGATAAGGACGTGTTGCAGAGAGAAGGGGTAATAGCGAATAGCACATTACTTGTGTCAGATAATCCAGAGCGGTTTATCTGATCTGTGCCTGCTACAGGGAAACACTTACCCTTCAGTCCGGCTACAAGAGAGCAGGGTAAGAGGGAACAAACCAGAATGACATATAGACTCGCATGGAGTAGAAGACAGCACAGAGAGAAAGAAAGAAACGACTCCCTTTACAAAGAGTGCAATAAGCAAAGCTTGTGAAAAGAGATTCGATACGCTTGTTTATATGGGCAATAATAACAAGAGGAGAAAAGGTATAATGGGATAATGTAGTGAAAAACAAAGGGGAGTACAACAGGGGCAATAAAAGGGAAAACACATAAAGGGACATAAGACACGAGCAATATATAAACAAGTGAGTTTTCACTTTCTTACAATAAGAAGTAGGCGTACACTGATAATTGGCAAATATGGAGTTAAAAGATCAAGGTGTTGCTTTGAATGGAAATGTATTGACTCTATTGTATAGTGAGATGGGACATGGCACATGCTTCTCTGTAGCTCAGTGGTTAGAGCATGGTGCTAGCAACGCCGATGTCGTGGGTTCCATCCCAGGGATTGCGCATACTCAATTGAGTAGTATGATGCAATGTAAATCGCTTTGGATAAAAGCATCTGCCAAATGCATAAATGTCAAGATAATCTAAATGTAATAATATTCTGAACGCTAACAGTGTCATTATGAATGCCCTGCGTGTGTGTGACTGCGATCAGCAGGAGTCGAACTGTGGACTGGAAGTATTCCACACTTACAAAACTGAGAGATGGGGGCGTCGAGCTGTGGTGCAGTCCCTCATTTGGCGTTAAGTTTCTGCACCTGGGTTGGGGGGACGGGTTTGTGGGACTGGCCCGTGGCACGATACATTGCCTGAACCCACAAGATTCGATCTTGCTCGTCGTCGCTGGCAAATATCACAGTATCTCCCTCCTTTACAGCATTGAAGAATGTCCGACCGCCATCCAGACCTGCATTTGACATATTCATTATTTGTGTTTGAAACGTAATGCTAAACGCTAATTCTGCTTCATTTGATCCTTATAAACTATTTGAAAATTACAATATGACGGTACTGTAAACATTAACATCCCTTATTGAGATTGTTAATAAATTAACATTAGTTAAGATTAATAAATGCTGTAAAAGTTACTGTTTGGACTGGTGTTATCATCTTTTGTTGGCGTAACCTAATCTAGTCCAATTCAATCATTTTTTTCATGATTAAAAACTATTTTTACAGTGTAATGTTGTAATTTACTTCATGCAATTTTTTGTGACAATATTTAAAATTCTGTGCTAGATCTTGACTACCATTGATTCATTCAATAAATATCAACACTCAACACTCAAATTATCAAGATATCTAAAATGCTATTCACCTTTTTAAACTGCTCAGACACTACATTTCAGTTTTTCATTTCCAATGCCACTGTGCATGTTTTATGCAAGGATTCATAGCTTTAATTTGAACATAATTGGGCTTAACTACTTCATTACCTGTGTTTGTTTAATATTAATGAAATGAGTCACCTATCCCTTGCTTTTAAATGAGTTTAAACTATAGAAACACATGCCACCTGCTGGTCTAACAGTTGCGCGGGTCAGTAGAAGATTATATGGTTAGCCAGTAGATTTCAATGCAAACACAACTAGAAATCATTGTGATGTCATGGGAATTGTGGCATTTTGATTGGCTGCAGTGACCTGGCTGAGGGTCGGTGTAATCCACAGTGTATCCGTCCAGTTGGAGAAGTTCAACAGGTTCTGCTTTCTTTTCTCTGTAGCTACACATGGCAAAGGTATACTGGCTCACCTGGAGAGAACATTGAGATATACACACACACTTGTTAATCTACCATAACGGGTGCTTTTTATTGACGTTCACTGTTTTAAGACAAATGTCACTTTTTATCCAAAACTCTGCATAAACAACAAACAATCTGCAATCACAGATTTAATTTAGACATGATCTTTTTTATTATTTATGCAGACATATACAGACAGGCGGACAGACAGATCATTCAAAGACAGACAGACAGACAGACAATTAATTCATAGATAGATAGACAGATGGACAGACAGAAAATTTATTCATAGACAAATGGGCAGATGGACAATTCATTTAAAGATAGATAGACAGACAGACAGACAGACAGACAGACAGATAGACAATTTATTCATAGACAGACAGACGGACGTACAGACAATTCATTCATAGATAAGATAGGCAGACAGACAGACAATTAATTTACAAATAGAGACAGACAGACGGACGGACAGACAGAAAATTCATTCATAGACAGATAGACAGACAGACAGAAAGACGGACAGACAGATAAACAGATAGACAGACAGACAGAAAGACGGACAGACAGATAAACAGATAGACAGACCGATAAACAGATAGACAGACCGATAAACAGATAGACAGACAGACAGAAAGACGGACAGACAGAAAATGCAATACAACTAATAATATAGAAAACACATATTTAATTTCTATTAACTGTGTGTATTAAAAGTGTCAGGGTTCAAATTAAGGGTGCTCAGAGGGAGACTGTCTTGGTCACTATCTGGGCGGGTTTGGGCTTTGGTTTTGTCCTGTCAATCAAACAGGACTGTCAGAGGAGTGGAACGACATACTGTCAGCCTGGATGTGAGTCGTACAGCTAGGTGCCAGTCATAATACACACACAAGAATGCACTCTCTCACATTACACACACAGACACGCTGCTGTCAACCCTTTCGCCGTCACACCCCGGCTCCGTCCACAGCGCCACACCAATTCAGTGCCTCCGTCACCTCTGCTGAAAGTGGCAGGCCTCTCTCACTCTGCGGAGAGCTGCGTCTTCGAGTGACATGATAAATTCAATGTCATGTGTGTGACGGGCACTTGGGCTGGCTCCGGGGCTCCGATATGGCTTGGTGGCACCCAGGTGCCTTCGGGACTCCGCTGGGGCACACACCCCCCACGTGCAAATACACACACTCTTCCATCGACCCGCTTTCTAACACGCTCAGGCGCTAAAGTTTGGGCCTGTCAAAAGCTACAGAAGCTGTATGACGGAGCGCTCGCTCACCGTGTAGCCGGTGGGGCCACTGACCCGCTGTCAAACCGACGGTTAAAGGATTTTAAATGACTTTGCTTTCTGATTACCCCTGCGTGCTTTTGCTCTTTTAAATAACCTTGTTATTGTTGATGCTCTGCGAATCGCATTTGGACGGAAACAGAGAGACGGGCTTGTGAAAATCGATCAGGCGGTATTGGCTGGATTCAACGGTGGAAATATAAAGCAGGATGCCACCCGCACACTTCTACCCCTCCAGGTCACTCGAACGCATTACCATATTCAGATGCACGCTTGAGCCGGAGCAGCAGAGAGAGGAGACGAGTGGAAAAAAAGAAAGCAGAGAGCATCTGCCCGCTGTTTTGTCACATTGCCTACCAACCGTAAAATAATTAGACTTCACTTTGAATCATAATGCTGGGCCTTATGCTTCCAATTTACAGAGAGAGCGGCATGGCCACTCAGAGGCACTAAATACAAGATTTGGGGGGCTGCAGATGCATAGAGGAAGAGATATTACCACTGCCTTGTTTAGAAATACAATGCACACTAACTAATAACATGGAACTGTCACCAAAGGCAACATGACGGCCTTTTTCAAAGCCATTTTTTATCAAACAGGACAATTAAATGGTCTACGTGGTGTAGCAATTATCTACGAATAATGCAACAGTGAACTCACACCCACCGTGTAACACAACCCCACATGTATACACAATCGCTCCAATGTCAATCAAACCCTGGTCACTTTAGTATGTAGAAATAAATGCAGGTATAATCACAATAAGTACAGGGACATCACAGAACAGGTTAGCGTGATGTTAATAACACCATCAGTAAGCACGATTCCCTAGATCTAAAAAAAGAAAATGTTATAATGGCTAGCCTATAGATCAATTTGGAAGATGTTAACAACGATGGTTCAACGCTGGTCCAGAAAACATCCTGTTTCAACATAGGACAAACATTTGACCAAAACACAACCAACAGAACCTTTATAACCAAATCAAAATGTTAAATGAATATCTTTAGGATTTAATTATACTGTATATGTAAGATTAAAAAAAATAAAAGTGCAGTTGGATCAGTGTTCACATCTTGGGAAGTGGTCTATACACTGAAAAAAGGTTTTCATTGAAACAACTTAAAAAATTTAGGGTAAGGATTCACATCCGTATTATATAAGTTGATCCAATGGAAAATAAATAACTACATTTTAATTTTTATAAATAAATAAATATTGTAGACATAAGATACTGTTATTAAGGTACTCATACCCATATGACATTTTTTTTAAATTAGCCAAATATTATTCTTTTAAAGCTCTCTCATGTTTCACAAAAGGTTTGGAATTAAATAAAGGTAAATGCTGACCGAATTTCCTTCTGATTTATTTTGACAATACATTTTTTTTTGACAATCAGAAACATGCATGTAAACCTTGATGTCACATACTGTATCCTTGGGTTTGAAATTATGCCAACCTTAACAATTACATTCACAAGCCCAGGTTAGAAACAGATGGAACTGTGGTGTTTGTGTAAATACTTACATCAGGAAAAAACAAACAAATAAACAAAAAGTGTGAAACCAATAAAATAAAAGACAAAATACCCAAAAAGCGCATTCTGGCATATTTTTCTGGCGTATTTACCCAAACAGGGCACGGCAAAATGTTTTGCACACAGACCCATGCAGACGTACACGAAGGTAAATAAATCATGTCAGTGTATTGACTTTTGTTTGTCACTTGCTGTTGCCGTAGCTGCGAGCGACTGGTGGGCGTGTGATGTGGGCTCTTTTAGCTGCGAGTGCTGGTCCTTTACTAAGTCAAGGCCGCCTGTCAAGTTTTAGCTCTCAGACATGTTACAATCCAGCACAGACGAGCTGACTGAAGCTCACACAAAGGGGACAGAAATAAAAAAGGCTTCAGCGAAGTACCTGACGCACTGCTGTAATGCTGGATCAGAATGAACCAGGGATCCAGTGTACTTCACTCGACTGATATTGACACGCACAATGAAAATGGAAATGCACAGCACTTGATGAAAACTCAGAATCGGTAGGGGAGGAAACAGCCTCCATTAGAAGTGGCACTGAGGTGATAAAGCACATACCTGCACTAACACAAAGAATCTCTTCTTCCATCTTTTCCACAGGTTTTTCCCAATGGCCCAAAGGTATCTGTGAACAGACACAAACCAGGTGTTGCATTATAGTGTCAAGATATGGCATGTGGATGTGTTGGGCAACTATTGCTTTTCTCTCAGATTTTTATTGACACTAGTAATGTACAGAGAGAGAATTATATCCTGTACACATGTTCAGCATACTGTAATTACATTAATAGCTATGTATGGAAAATTAAAAAAAAAATTAAATAATAAAATACACTCAACATGTAAGATACTAATAAATATTATATAAATACTATAGAACTATATAAGAACTATATGTAACAATCTGTCTAACAGTTGTAAATCCAAGTTTAAATCAAGGACAAAATTTGATTAATTATTTAATGACATAAAATATGATAAAAGCTAAACATTTATCATCTAATATTATCATGGAAACAGACTGTTTCTGTCACTCATAAATTTATATTTATATACACTACTGGTCAAAAGTTTAGGATTAGTCTTTATTCATATTTTTCCACAGTTTAGAATAATATTAAACCCATCAAAACCATGAAATAACACAAATGTAGCTGTGGGAATTCCAAAATAAATGAACTTTTTGTTATATTTTATTTTATAGCATCTTTAAAGTAGCAACCCTTTGACTAGAATTGTACACTTCGCATTTTATCATCCAGCTTCTTGAGGTCTTAACCCGGGGAGAGTTTTAAACAGCACTGATGGAATTTCTATCTGTGCTGGACTCTCATTGACTGCTTTATTATTTGGTCCTAATAATCCATTTAAAAAATATTTTTAAAAAAAGGTTTTCTAATAAAATGAATTAATATGTTGGCACAATTATATTTTTGTCTACAAAAGTGATTTCAAACATTGAAAAACACACCTTCAGATTAATAGATTTTTAAGATCATGCGAAACATTTTTTTTTCAAGTGATCCTAAACATTTGACCGGTAGTGTATATTATTAAATAAATAATTAAATAATAAAAACATTGGTGACCTGTTACTAAATAAAATGCAGATTTATTGAGAAATAAGTGCCTCCATCAACAAGATAGGATGCGAGTTGGAACCGAAAGAAAGGATACAGAATTTTTACATGCAGTTTTACTGCCACCTGATGGTTAAATATGTAATACGTCTTGTCCAGTGACACACCGTACTATATGTTGTAGAGTAGAGCTTCGATGTCTACTGAGCAAAACGCATTTAAGTAAAAATTTCTAAAGGATTTAGATATATTAGGATTTACATATATTGACAGAATTACATATATTATAGGAAATTTTATTTCAACACAATAAATAGGCCTATCAATAAAAAATATCAACATGCACTGAAAACCCTTATTAATAGCTTTCACGCAAAAATTCTTAAAAAAAAGCCAAAAAATAAATTGCCAACAATTTTTTTTTCAGTAAATCCAGACATAAAAGTAAGTTATTACTTTATATGACATTATGTTTTATATTATTATACTACATAAACAACCACAAAGTTTACTTGCAAATTATACTGAAAAATATCATACAGTAGGTATTTGCTTAAAAATGTATTGTGCAGAAAATCTAATTCAGGTTTTTAAAAGTTTACTGTAAACCTGCAGTCACACGTGTTACTCTGTCCACCAGATGGCGCCATAAGATCACAAGAGCTGAAGGCATAATATGTGTTACTAGAACAAAGTATCATTAATCTAGTTAAAAGTGGAGTTGACAAAGTGGATCATATGAACCATTCTACAGTTGACCTTTCATGTTTGTAGCAGCAAAACACAAATCTCAATAGTGTGCCACTGGTAATTCAGACATGCATTGATGCATACAGATGTTACTTACCCACAATGCTTCATATTCTGTGGTTTGTCCATACGGACAGCCAGTTTGATCTTCAGGTCATCTGAGCATCCTTTGGTAACAGTCATTTTATGGAGCTCACATTGTTTGGGACTGTTGGGTGTTGGATGTAGTACAACCTGGAATCACATCATTACACAGATTAAGAGTATTTCTATAATTGTAAGTAATGAACGCACAGCCTGTGGCACATTTTAAATACATATACATATGTAATGTCCAAACATGAGACATTCAATTCTGAAATCTTATTTATAACAGTAATAAACAGAATATTTTACACTAAAAATATAATAAAATAAAACAACAGTAATAAACAGAATATTTTACAATAAAAATAGAATTAAACAACATAAAATCCACAAATATTTAGCGTTTTGCACATTAAAACATGGGGTTCATGCCACCACATCATATCAATAAAGCAAAGCATACTAAAAAAACTAGAAATGTATGTAATATTTCAATTCAATTGATTTGGTAATAATATAACTGGTAACATATTACATACAATTTCAATTTTTTACATCAGAGGAACAAAAGCATTTTCACTAATGTTTTCAGTCTTTTGTACATACTATATAGATAGATAGATCCCAAATAAAGAAAAAAACTGGGACACTGACTGCAGCTCACCAGTAACATCCGTTCCCACCACTGCTGTTCATCATCACACAACCATCACACAACCAATCTCATTATTTCCTCTATCGCTCACTAGACTTTGAAGTCATATATAGTTTGCATAAGAGCTCACATCAGAACCTTATCTGTCTGGTCAGCGCCGGCTTATTGTTTAGAGTTAGACAGAATCAGTGATAGATAGTGAAAGAGAGAGAGGAACAGAGCAGATCTATGATTTATTGACTCAGCAGTGGATAAATCCATTATAACAGCTGCACACACGGGGGGCTGCTCATTTTGGAGAGATTTGCAAAATCATATTAGTTAAGATCACCTCCTGATGGCAGAACTGAACTCAGCTGTGTGAGTTTGGGTTAGTGTGTGTGTGCGTGCGTGCGTGCGTGCGTGTGTTCCTGGTAAACCCTGCGATATGGGGACAAAATGTGGGGACAAAAAAAAATGTTTGGTCCCTATGAGGAAACAAGCTTATAAATCATACAATTAACTTTTTTGAAAATCTAAAAGAGCAGAAAGTGTTGTGTGATGTTTAGTGCACTGTAAAAAGTAATAACTGAATCTACTTAAGAGGATCTTGTAAATTTAACTGATTTTGTAAACTTTGTTGACTTTACTTGATTATGTTGTGTTAAATGAACTTTTAGGTGGATTCGAGGGTTAAACTAAACAATTTAAGTACACTGTACTTTAGAGCATCGAGTGAGTCTTACTAAAGACCTGTTTACCGAATATGGTGCCAAAGGTGTTATTAAAAATAATACATTCCATAGTGAATACAACTAATATATATATATATATATATATTACGCACGCACGCAAATGTATGTTCTGATTCTTGTCTTTCTCACAACCAACAACGAATTATCTTAAATAACAACCAATAGTATATAAGCTTATTGCAAGCCCATAATGATCGATATACGTCATCCTCCATTGTATCAGAGTTTGAATTTTATAGGGCCTCTGTAATTAAGTTCCAGCATTAAGTTCCAGCATAGAACGAAACTTAATATGCGTTCATGTATTGTACTCTTTTTGTAACGTATTCAACACATTTTTGATCTCACGTGGCAGAGTCTATGAAACGTGCGCATGCGCAAAGCGAAAGTGCACATGCTAGCACAGGTAACCGCCGTAGCCGATGGAAGACAGCGAGGCAGAGCCGAAGAACTTCACGTCTTCAGGATCTGACAGCACAATTAGGTATGGTGGTGACCTTCTCATGAATCTCATTCTAATCGTGTATTTAGTCGTCATTGTATTGAGCATAATAAATTAAGTAAAAGGGATTACGCGGATAGATGAAGAGGCGCTAGTTTTCCGTCTAGTAACTTAACGTTAACGTTACTCTCTAACCGCCATTTGAGACCAGTGACTAACAAACTAAATTACAAACGTCGATTTTCACCGAATATTTGATTTTATGTACAGTTTGTAAACTATCCTAATCCGTTGGAAGTGTGTGGGGCATCAATATTGATATGTAAAAACCGCGCATCTTACTTTGCACGTGATGCTATTTACGAATTATGATTGTTCCATTAATAAGTAATTATTCATTGTAATTATTTTTTCCTGTTTTGTTTTTTAAATTCTGACGACAGATGTTGAAACACTACAGTAGAAAAAAACTGATGGAGAGGGAACCTGCTGTGAAGGATACAGTGGAAAGGTGGCCAGCACTCTTTATGGAGTGTCAGGTTAGTAAATATTCTTGTATTGTATTGGGTTCATATTGTATCATTAACTTGTTCTATAGAAATAAAAGAGCATAAAATGAAATTCATACTTTTACATTTCAGTGAAAAGTGAATGTTTAATTGCGGATTGTCACTTTTTTTAGATTCTGGCAGAGTTCACTCTTATATCTGGCAAAGACCTACAAACCGAATTATTTCTAGAACTGGACCGTTGACATCTCAGAGCCAAAGGGGGAGACATTGGCTCTAAACTTAAGAAGATTCTGCAACAGAATTTCAACATTCAACATTGAAAATAATGTAAGCTCCACAGACTCCCAAGTTCTTTGCATTTGCAAGTGTTGTTTGCTCTGTGTTGTGTGTATGCTATTAAATAATAATTTTTAAAATAATTTTTCAGAAATCTGACATCATTGGGAGATGCAGTTATTCATGGCCTTCCACTCCTCCTCGGAGAAGACCCCACTGATTTTTACAAGACATGTATTGTAAGTAGTTTTGTCTGTTTTGTTCTGGTATTATGGGGCTTTGGCACTGCAGGAACGATTTCATAGTTCCGGGAAGATTTGGCAGAAGTACCTTCTTTTTGTTGTTCGCACCGCAGGAACCGGACGGAATTTTAGTTTGGAGGAACACTTTAGCTCCTTCTCCTAGGCAGAATCTAAACCAGCAGGAAGAGAACGATCCGTAACATAAGCAAACGCTGACAGGCCAAACTTCTGTTGTTGGTTGTTTGTCGTTGTTCAACGGACGCGCTTAAATGACATCGCTGTCGACCGGCTTACGTCACTAAATAGTACCTTTTGCGGTTGCGAATGCGATTGAGGGAAAACTTAGTTCACGAAACTTTGCCTTTAGTAATGCAAATAGTTCTTGAACCAAATATTCCGGACACAGAAACAAAGAATGGAATAAGGAAAAGAGAAATATAAATGAATTATTTAGAAGGGAAGAAAAAAATAGATAAGGCTTTAAGAAAATTAACGTAGAAGACTAAAGAAAAGATGGAATTAGGCTAGAAATTTAGACAAAAGAATAAAGACACAACTAAGATGGGAAAAAATAAGTCAAAGAAAGAACAGAAAAGAGGAGGAAAGTAAAAGAAAAGTAGGACAAAAGAAGGTTAGAAATGACAGACAGAAAGAAAATGAAGTCAAATGTGTTATGGAGAATTAAAACCCACTAGAAATCATGCAGAACAAAATGTAAACGTTTAATCAATTATTTTGAGAAATGCTATTTAGATCACTTTTCAAGTGTCAAATTAGCAGTTTCAGAAGAGGTTTAATTTGTATAGCTGGCCTTCAATTTCTATGATCTTTTTGTATATTTAACCCCTTAACATGCACCAGGCCCATGGGCAGGCCAGAAGGGATCCAACAGAGTTTTGAGGTTTCATCACAAGCTTTTTTAAATACTTTATATATTGGTTAAATATTTGCAAAACCCACATGCAGACGTTAAACATGACTAATGATTTATGGAAAAAAAATGAAAATGAACAAGTTTGGAGATTCCAGGTTTCTGTCGGACAGTGACGATATGTTGTCTTAAAATATGTTGTTAATTATTTTGACTAAATTTTTGTTATGTCATCTTTAGGACTATGATGATGAAGGCAATTCAAGCGGCATATTGACATTGAACCCTAAGGACTGTGAAACCATACCTAACTCGCTGAACCTTGACGCCACATCCACTGCCATCTTTTTGGAAGGTACAAGTCTAATGGAAGAAATCTTACCCAAGCCATGTGCCTCCTTTTTGGGCTCTTTTATGCTCTGAATTTAGAGTACCCTCCAGTAATGAAGAACAACTTTGATTTCATCCAGGCGGTGATTTTGTCACTCGGGCACAAGTCTCTGAAACTTAAAATACTATCTCTGAAACATATTCTAATGCAGTAACGTCACTTTTCTCCAATTCTACATTTAACGTTTTGTGAAAAGTTAAAGATGTGAAAAAGTTACATTGATCTTTTATCTTTCCAGAGTGCAATACAGTATGTGCATTTATCTCAGAATTGTTGACTGATGTCAGAAGGACTTGAATGAACATTGTTGTTAATGTTTTATAGAAATAAATGACTTTGTTGTTGTGCCAACGATCTGTTGTCTGTCTTTGTATTAACAACTTAGAGGTTTGAGTACAACTTACTTGAGAAAGTTAAGGTAATCAGTTTCCACACGTTTTTCTAGTAATTTCAACTAGTAGACATGTTGAAATAACTCTTTTATTTAAGTTCTCTGTGTTAAGCTTAACTTAAATCTGTAAGTTAGCTGAACTTGTTTTACTGAGTTTCCTTTACTCAAGTTTTCAGGTAATTTTTGCAAATACAGAAGTTAACTATACAAAGTTGTTGTAAGTTTAATCAACTTAAAAATTATGAATGAATTTACTTGAAAATTCTGAGGTAATCAGTTTCCACAGGTTTTCTAAGTAAACTCAACTCATTACTTTTTACAGTGTGGTAGGGTGATATGCAGTTTGTACAGTATAAACCATTGGCGTCTATGGAATGTGTAAAACATGGAACCAACTGGTGTGTGGTGTGTGTGTGTGTGTGTGTGTGTGTGGTGTGTGTGTGTGTGTGTGTTGTGTGTTGTGTGTGCATGTTGACCGTCAGCTTTTATCCTCCAGCGAAGGCTCTTATCTCTGTGAAGAGTTTCACTTTCCTGCTGGGAAGGATGAGTTGTGGTGAGAGTCTTTGAGTTCCCAACTAAAAAAACAACAGTGAGAAAAATAAGAGAATTTATTTTGACAACACACATACACTAAAATAAGTAACCTTAAAATTACAAAGAAACTTACTGAACTGACACATGCAATTAGATCTGCATTAAGAGAACAATTGGTCTATCTGCATATAATAATAATATATCTTATTTGTTAGAGACAGTAGATCTAAGACATAATCCAGATACACTGAGCTGACTTGCGACCAACTTTTATTCTTGTATCCTCTTTTCCCAGGCGGATTAAGAACTCAGAGGCCCCTGGGCACAAGTGTCTTATGGACCCCCCATACACACACATGCGCACAATAAAGTTTTAAATTAGCCTAGGGTACTATGTGTATGAAACACCTCTATGTTTCAGGATTACAGGATTAGGTTACAAACTATGATCACAACCTGAAGGACAATATCAACACCTGTACACATCCTCCATCATACAGGATTTACAACAAGATTGCAACAAGGCCTTCCTGGACCAGCAACAACAATATTAAGACCTTTCCCTGCATACTGTAACTCACTGCCATATTCAAGCACACACTACCACACCTCAACCTTTTAATTCAGTTCTATCAGATTCTTCCATAATTCAACAGAAACATGCCAGATTCACAAAACTGTTCTTAAGAGAAAATATAAGAACTTTCTTAAGATAAATTACAGAAAGTTCTTAAAAATATTCTTAAATGCAATTCTAAAATATTTCCATCTTCATTTTTTCAAAGACTAAACGGGCAGGGCAGTCTTTGTCAATGATTATACTACAAGAGTAATTTGTCCATAAACTTTATTTGTGTAACAAGCACCTCTCCACTCACGTTATTATGTAAGCGTGTAATGTGTTACAGTAAACGACATTAACAAGTATTATAAGTATTCTTTAGCATATATACAGTATTATGACATCATCATATTTATTTTTTAAACATTTTGCAATGTATGTAAAAGCACTGTTGATTATCTAATAATGAAGGCTAAATATTGGTAAAGTAAGGCAATTACTGATCAACATTATATCAATATAAAATAATTCACAATTGGCAAGGAAACACCACCAAATAAATGTAAAAAACCTCTAATCTTTTAAGATTTAAGACAGCCGCGAGGGTATATCAACTCATTATATTTACAACAATAAAATCGTTCTCATTGACATATTTTCAGTTTCTGTTGTCAGTTCATGACGTGACATCATCTAACAACTCACAATAAAAAGCGGCGATTTCGACTATTTGTTCTTTCACACAGCCTCATGGTAACCATGTGCATATTTACCGACGAACTTTGTTCATATTTATATATCATATTTATATATCCAAACAGTCGATAACAGTAGCCGGGTTTCCATCATGGTTTTATTCGCATTTTGAAGTTTCGCATCAGACACGAGTGATGGAAACGCCAAATTTCGAATTAAAAACCCTTAATTCGCAAAAACGTTTTTACGCTCGCTTGAGGTGGTTTTTCATTTTTGCGAAAAAGGGTTAATGCGAATAATAGGAGATGGAAACGCATTTGCCGAATAAATTCCTCCAAAAAGTCACGTAACTGCATGAGACGGCCGGTGTAACCTGACTAACCAGAGTAGGCTAATGATCTTGTGACACAGCATCAGAAATGTTGTGATGGTCATTCTTAAACGCCTGAGCAAAGTCGTCAAGTATTTCTGTAATTGCCTCTTAGAACTGTCACGACTGTGTTTCCCGAACAGCAGGCATCCACAAAAGCACCGCATTTATCGAGTTTTCTAATCGTCTGTTTGCGCAAGTATTATTATATATGAAAACTATTATATTCAGTGGCTTCTCTTACTTTTCTTACTGATATTTAGTGCCAGTTTATTAGGAAGTGACGGTTGACTAGTTGGATGGAAACGGTGCTTATTCGCAAATGTTTTATGCGATATTCCAATTTTGCGCATAAGCTAAATTGGCAACTTTGGATGGAAACCCGGCTAGTGACAGGTTGTTGGAAACGCTGTTTTGTACTCATTTTATTCACGAGTTACCTGTCGTATGGTGCTGCTTCTTCCTGCCGGGAAAGAGAGACCTCGCTCTCGCGGGGCAGCACTGGCGATATTTTCCCACTGAATGAAAGCTAAGGTTTATCCGAGAAGTCGCTAGATTTGTGGCTATGCGCTTCTTCTAAACAAAAGCCGCTGAAGGGCTCGTAAAAGTTATTAAATCAAAAGACAGACTTCCTAATTTAGAAACACTGTTTTGTGTGTGCACCTCCATGTGCGCGGGAGAGAGAAGCGCACACGGCAGAATGAATATGGCGCTGTTATGTGAAAATGTTTTCCCTTGCATGGGCCCCAAGCGCGCATGGGCCCCTGGGCCTGTGCCCATAATGCCCATTGGATAATCCGGCCCTGCTTTTCCCTCCTCATCGTTCCTGTCTTCTGCCTACTTTCTCAAACCATAAAAAACAAAAAGTCACAAATAAATCTTAATAGATCACCCATTCTCTTTCATTTTTTTTTGAAAAATCGAAACCATTAGGATGTTATTTTTAGACAGAATGTGTTTTGATGTACGTTTGCACAAGTATGTGTGATGCATCCGTCTCCAAGCATGTGTTTGCTGGTGTGTGTTGTGATCTTTTCAGATAAGGGGGCAATCATCTGGCCACAGTGCACTGGGGGAACGGAGCGCAGTAAACAGGTCTCCATGGCAACCCCTCTGAGCCTGCATCCCTCTAGAATGCCTGGGGTGAGGCTGAGGGTACATGTACAACGTCTGTATGCGTGTTTGTGTGTTCACATACGCATCTCAGGGGAGACGTCTGATGTATATTTACCAAACGCCATTGTAACATACCGTTTAGTAATGATACGTGCTGTTAGCAAGCGTGTTATCAATAATCGTAAAAAACAAAACTACATTTTATTAGGACGTACTGTGCGCATGAAGGCTCCAGTCACCGGGCACAGCCTGCTTACTGTGAACTAGTTTAGTATCAGCAGCTGTCTGTGTCTGATGACATATTCTTCCAAATCAATGCTGTCAATAACCATAAGTGAATTTTTATGTCTTTTGCAAAATTGCCCTCAGAGTGAAATTACATTTGTGGATGTGTTTAGTGATGGAGTATGGTTATGGTTTGGATCTCATTTATTTAAATAGGTAAACATGAGCGTGTATGTGCTGTTGTTTACGTTCACAAATAAACATGCACACATCACGGTGAATGTCATTGTAATGTCTTAACAACGATCAGGCAACAGATCATCAGCCTGGTGCTGAACAGCTGTTTGATGATACTGGCACTGTGTGTGTGTTTGAGAACAAAAGAATCTTGTTCTGTCACACACTGAGCAGAATGTTATTAAGGTGCATGTCTTTGACTTTCTAACACAAACTTACACTGGGTTTCTCTTATTTGTTCCACGAGTCATTCCTATGTGACCACTTGCAAGGAAGAACACACTGATCCCTATTGGTGACTCTGCATTTCTTTGCTAAAAACTAGACTCTAAATAACATTCCACTTTTTTATTTAAGCAGCATTTCTAGATGAATCGTGGTCATTCCAGTCCAGTGTCTGTTGAATTACAACAAAATCAAACCTCAGGAGTGACAGAGTCATCCAACAGCAATGTGAAAGACTGACAGCTTGACAAGACACATTAAAACTGTTCTAACTTTTCCTAAATATTACTGTTGTATTGCTTAAAAGTGAAGTGTTTTCTTTGCAGTATTTGAGATCTGAAAAAATACAGAGCGTAGTTTATGTAATTTTCAACTGTTTCTCCAGTTTTCATTTTCTGCAAATAAATGCAAATAGAAACAATATTTGGGAGAAGTATTGTCAGTAGTTCACAAGATGAAACAAAAAGGATCATTTTCCCTAAACACATACATAGTGAATTAATAAAAAATGAAAATTATTTTGAAATTATTTTTGCAGCTGTACAGATATATATCATTTTACATTGAGTGTAAAATTATAGGTTCCAAACAAAAGTCTGACGATCATTTATACAGCATGGCTGTTAAGAAGAAAGCTTTGGCAGTAATTAAGAGATACAACACACCCTATGAATTATGCTTTTGAATTGTTGCCATCTCGTAGTGGTTATAGAACACCTAAAGCAATAAACAAACATTTGAACCAAATGCAGTAGGTCTCTTGAATAAGGGTTAGGAATGTAAATTATGTTTTTACATTTAAATGTATTATGTTGAACTGGATGTTGTGTATTGTATTGTTATGTATTGTGATATTGTGTTTGTTAATGTATCGTTGATGGTATATAGCAAGACCAAAGATCAATTTTCAGCCAAGGCTGGATAATAAAGTACAACTAAACTAAACTATAAAATATTATATATGAATAGAAAAGGACAGAAAATATCCCACAACATGACAGCAGTCACAAGCAGCCACAAATTAAGCCATATGCTTGTATTTATTTGCATAAATTTATTTGTGTGAAAGGATGCATCATACTGCTAGTGCTCATAGGGCCTGTAGGTGGCAGTGGAGGAGTTTACAGTCATATACAGTATCACTGAGTGTATTACATTAGCCAAACCATCCCTTTGAGAATTTGTGTTAATCTAGCTGTTATTTAGATATATGCCAACACACTTGCCAGCAATATCACACTTATACAAACACACACACCCATACGTGACCCCTACAACATGTTAAAATCACCCAACGAGTGCAGGAGTAACCCAGACGTCCTCACAACAACTTGTATCAAAACACACACACAAAAAACCACTTTAGAATAGCTATGTAAGTTACATAATGAAAAGTGAACTTACGCCAGAATGCTGAAAAGGGCGTACGCAAACAAAAATTGAGATTTATAAAACCTTGCGCACGCACACCTGCACGCAATTTTCCCTTTATAAATCACACAGATTACCTGCAAGTGTGCGTAAGTGAATCAGCCTCATATCCCGCCCTGTACACGCCCATTTTTACCCATAAATAGTCAATGCAAAGCACCTGAATCCTGAATGCTTATTAGTATATTAATAAGCCTGGCATCCAATCCGCGTGTTAAGTCTGACGTCACGCACCATTATGGACGTATACCGTTTCCGGGTTCAACCGCTATCAGATAGAAAAATAACAAAAACTTATGTAAATCCCCGATCCTTTATCTCCGTAACGAAATCACAAATGGCCACACATGAGATTCACTGAGATTTCCATATTAATAATTGTTATAATTATTATAATAATTATATCAAAGCCAAAGAATGTCTCTGTAGCATATGTTTACAGCATTTAGACTGATCATTAACACCTTATTAAAATCACATCATTAATTACTGGTGTCCTTCACCTGAGATCAAATTTGAAGAAATAATTGTTAAAGACGAATGTTTCTTCATTCCGGTTTTGTTATGAACTTAGTTAGAACCGATTACAAGGTTAGGGTTAACCCTAACCCATTTAGAGAAACGAATGTGCGAGAGTTTAATGGCTGTATTTCCAGACTTTGACATTCGATGATTATGCACAGTAAGGGAAATATATTTAGCTATTTATTTACACTGTGTTATCTGATGCTGTCCTATATTCTATGCAGTCGGATCATCTCCTCCTCACGCGCTCATAGTGTGATGGTGAGACGTACAGCGCTGATTAAATATTTAGATTGAATTTTTATTTAAGATTTGAGTTGGATTTTACAAGAGCTGCATGAAACAAGTATCACTCAATACAAGCGCAAATAACTCTGCAGCTTTAATCTTCGTGATAATGAGGATATTTAAAGTCAAATTAAATGTGTGTGAGGGATTAATGCTTATAATCGTTTTATCACACTTACCTTTTGCAATCTAACTTGAGTTCACTAACTCACCATCGGTGTCGCCAAACTGCTCTGTCTCCAAAATGTCCGTACGCATGGGTCAGAGTTTGCGTGCAGGTGCGCAAATTTTTCCGTCAAGTTTGTTTTTATAAATCCCATCTTTTGCGTGGGAAGTGGCGTACGCCTCTTTCAGGGCATGTTTTGTGCGTACGCAACGGTTATAAATGAGGCCCCTGGTGATGACACAGTAGACCAACACACCCGGTTTATAGAGTTGAGAAAAGTTTTTTGTCTTTTTCAATTCTTTTAAATGATAAAAGTATTAATAAATACAATTATTTTATTGTAGCAGATACGTAAAGAAATAAAACTACATTACAAAAAGTGGCTTTAGAATGAAACACATATTTAATATACTCATTTGCATACCATTGAACATTTCCCTATGACTGGCTTATCATTTGCAATGAAAAGCAGACTTTACACTTTAAAGCAGTCAAAAACACGTCTGCTAAAAACCTAGCTGCCTGTTCTGTTCCAGTCTGCCACGCTCTGTCTGCCAGTTTCTGATCACAGGAATGTGTCCTGTGCGACTGGCTGCGCAATTATTTTGTGTGCTTGTGGTCTGGTGAAGCGTGTGGTTTGCTATATCAGCTGGGTCTAAGCTCACCGTGACCTCTGTGGACTGACCAAGCATGCTTTGCATAGGCGCTATTATTCTCAGTGGTTCTCAACTCTGGCCCGCGAGATCCATTTTCCTGCCGAGTTTAGTCCCAACTCTGATATAAAACACCCGAACAAGCTAATCGGCGTCTTTAGGAATAGATGCGTTCAATTTAATGCGGCGCTGCGCAAATCTAACAGTGTATACATTTAAGTACCGCGATATCGATTTAAGTGCAGATTGCTCGGTACGCATTTGAATCGCTCTCGCTGTACTTTAATGCGATATGCCAAACAATCTGCGCAGCCCAACATTAAGTTGAACACGTCTGTTCCTGAGGTCACTGATTAGCCTCTTCTGGTGTTTTATCAGAGTTGGGGCTAAACTCGGCAGGAAAATGGATCTCGCGGGCCAGAGTTGAGAACCACCACTACATGTGTCAGGTCCCGGGTTTGATCCTCCTTCACCCTGTCTCGCCTTTCTCTTGTTTCTACTTTTTATGTTGCGCAGCTGACGCTACTTGGCAATCAGCAGGCGGTTCGGCGATGCGCACCTGTTCCTTGTCTCACTCATCATTTTCTCCTCTTTATATTCCTCTCTTGTTCTTTCCTTCTTTGTTGTAGCGTTGTATGTTTAGCCTCGCTCTTGCCTATTTTCTAGTTTGTTATTAACCCAGTTTTCTTCTAGTTTTAGTTCCCTGACGTGTTTGCTTCTTGTTTGGAGTTTACCTGGGGCACGTTTCAGAAAGGAGGTTTAGTGAAAACTCTGAGTATATTAACCTTGAAATGAGGGAAACTCAGGGTTTTCCGTTTTAGAATTTGATGTGTCAAACCCGAGAAAGCGGGGTAATTCAAGCCCGTTTCTAAAAGAGAGGTAACTTATACTCAAAGTCAGTAACCATAGTAACTTACTCTGTGAACCTAACCTGGTTGGTAGCAGGTTTTCTTTGGTAAACCCAGAGTTTCTTTCCATCTCCTACCCCTTTTAAAGCGCAACTGGTGTTAACTCATTCATTCATTAAAACAGTCGTTCATGGCACACATTTTGATCATACAGACACCATCTCAGTTAGGGTTGGGAATCGAAAATCAATTCCAATTTCGAATCGGAATCGAAAGGAATAGGAATCGGATACTTGAGATTAAAATTTGAATTCCTCATCAATTCCTGTGTGCATATTTTCAGAAAAGTACATGTGTTGCATGATCTGCTGATATCTCAATAAAAGCCCTTATGAAAATTATCGATATTTTTTACTATAGTAAGCATAGTTTAGCTATAGAATTTGCATTGAAGCACAGGAATCACAAATTAACCATAGTTGCATTATAGTAACTGCAGTTTAACCATGATGTAGTTCAACTATGATAATACAAATGGTAATAAATCAGAAAAGGTGCGTTTCTATGTGTAAATATACACAAAACGGTGCTCATAAATATATATATATATATATATATATTGCAAACAAGTCAATAAGCAGGCTAAATGACCATACAGGTTGATATCTAAATGTTTTACTTCAACTGTGGAATCGAAACTGGGAATCGATAAGCAGAATCAGAATTGGAATCGGTATCGATAAAATTGAAACGATTCCCAACCCTAATCACAGTGTCTAATGTCATATGTGCTTTTATAGAGGATCCTTTGTGTGAAGAGGCTGCATTTATTCATAGTGATTTACTTTGATTTCAGGAGAGCAATTTAGGACCCGAGTGGAATTTTGTCATTTCCCTGTGCATTGTTATTAAAACTGTACCATTTTTCTTTACAGTGAATTAGATATATCAAAACATATCTCATTCATCCTTACATCAATAACATCAGCCATCGTGGCCGTGTATTACATCAGAGCAGATTCTTTCCCTTACATTTTCTCACAAATTGTAGTTTTCTATGGAGGATGAGAAATGACTTAATAAAGTGTATAAAAAAAGTGCACGAATAAAGAAATGAATAAATACAGACATAATGAAATGAAGCGATAAAGGTAATAAACAATTAATTTAGACGTGCAGCCATTCCACCCAAATCTGCTCCGAGCAGGGTTCGAACCGATGAGAAGTCTGAAACTGACACGAGAGTCTGACACCCTAACAAGTGTCCTATGACATAGGACATCTCACCATGACATGTCACACTCATCATCACAAGAGCACTGATGGGGAGTGAGAACATAAGATTTTTTTATTATTTCTATTTTATTTCTGTTGTTTCATTCATTTACTAATTCATTTATTTGTTTATTGGTAGATTTAAACTTTAAACATTTTCAGCACATTAGTTTGCTTTCTGCCGCCATGTTGCTTTTTTTGGTGGCGTTGCCATGGTGAATCGTCATATCGGAGCTCCATTGATCATGGCTTGTCGTAGTAGTGGTGCATGTGCTTTACTCAAGGTACGTCTACCCAGAGTTGATAGAACTAACTCAAATCAGCTGTTCTGAAACCAAAAACTCAAAGTTTCGCAACTCGGTGTAAATCAACTCAGAGTTCACATTTTAACTCTGTGTTGGTTGAACCTCCTTATTGAAACGGGCCCCTGGACTGATCTGCCGCTCGGATCTTTCACCACCGCTATCTTCTCCTGTGTGGATTACGAGTTTGCATTCCCCCGGACACTGTTCACGCCTCGACTGACCCCTCGCCTGCCTGACCTCGCCTTCGCCTCGTCCAGTGGACTCTCTGAGCCCAGCTCAGTTATTCTTATTTTGTGTTCTTGACCTTGCCTTATGTTCTTGCTGACTTATTAAATCAGTTTAATTCGCATCGGCTATTGAGTCCGATTCTTCTGAGCGTGACAACATGTGGGTCAAGCACCGGATTTATCATAAATTCAACTGACATCCTTCATTTTTACCAAGTTTTTATGTTAGACAGGTCATGCAATTTATTCTCTTAGACTCGAGATGAAGCTAGACGCTCTAATTGTCTTCCATTAAATGCCAAGTTAGATAAATGACCCAACAACCCTGTAATTTTCTTCGTTTTTATAGTCTGGCTCAACAGGATGGCAAGGGGTGTGGTGGATGTCACAGCGTCATTCAATCACTATAATGTTTCTAAAACCTGCTGCCTGAAAAGCCCTATAACATGCATCCCAAAACACCATCACCTTAACCTCATCAGACCCAAATACACACAACAAAAGCAACTTTTTTTCTAATGCCTAGAACACAAGCCTTTCTTCTGTCTTTCACTTTTGCCTTGTTTCCCGCTCTCACACAAAGCTCACATGCTTTAATTAAAGAGATGTATCTGAATCAATACACGCAGTCTTATGCTGTCTGATCAGACAGGTAAAGCTCGGCATGTCTACCAGCAGTTTCCCAGCTTTCTAGAGTCTCTTTCATGCGTCCTCATACAGCTTGACCCTTGAGACCCAGCAGGCTTTTAGCATTACAGCAAGCCCTGGAGAAAACATGCCTAGCGTGTGAATGTGAGAGCTTGTTGATCCGGGAAAGTGAGTATATATTCAGCGGGGAGAGAGTGGATACGAGTGTTTTATGTTTATGTGCATGTGCAAAGCTGACTGCATTGCATAGCATGCAATTTTTCTAAATCCTTTACAGTTAAAGGATCATTTACACACCTTCATGTCCTTCCAAACCTGTATGACTTTGTTTCCTCTGCAGAACACAAAAGAAGATATTTTGAAGAATGCTGGTAACCAAACAACATTGGCTCCCATTGACGTCCATTGTATGGACACAAAACCACTGAGACATTTCTCAAAATTTATCTTCTTTTGTGTTCCACAGAAGAAAGAGTCAAATACAGGTTTTGAATGACATAAGGGTGATAAAAATGATTTTTGGGTTAACTATCCCTTTAAGGCTAAACAATAAGACCCCAGTGGCATTATGGGTAAAATGAAGACATGCTGTGCAACATGAACTTGAATGTAAACCTGTGCGGTACACATATTAGCAAAGTTCAGTCACGTCTGACAGATGTTTTACATTATAAATTTGTCATAATCATGGTCTGACAATCTTATTTACACCAGAAATTGAAATGGCACTGCAAAATCAAGCAAGCCCTCATGTTGATGATGCCAATGTTTTAGCTGGAGGGAAAAAATAAGTCAAAGTATCTGCAGTTAGTGGTTGGTGTGCAAAATTAACAGTCAATATGTTCTACTTTATGGATCTTCATGTCTCCACATTTGTGTTCCTTTTAGTTTAAATGTGTTCTTTTTAGTTTAATTGTGTTCTTTTTAGCTTAATTGTGTTCTATTTAGTTCTTTCACACTACAGGACTAAAGGACCATATAGGCTAGTTATGGTTACAGTTAATGTTATAAAGTTATCGTTATAATGTGAACGGTCGGATCACACCATCGGATGATAATGATGACATTATGTTTATTTTAACTTGCGCGCTGCATTCCCTATAACGCTAAAGGGAATGTACTGTACATCACCTGCTTCCAGAGCTGGGTAGATTACTTAATAATTGTAATCAGTTGTTTATTACAGATTACATGACAAAATTTGTAGTCAGTAACGTAATCCCTTAGATTACACATTTTTTGTAATGTAATCTGGCTACATTTAGATTATTTTTTATTTAAATCTTACTTGATGTCACATACAGTATATCGAAGCAGGATCATTTTGACAGATACAGAGAGGAAAAATTCCTCTTTTCCAAAGAGGAAAAAGAAGTAAAATTACATTCATTAAAGGCGAATTTTTAAAATGCACCTATTTTGCGTTTTGTGTTTTTCAAGACTATATTTTTCATATATTTCATAATTGAGGATTACTTAAAAATAGGGTAAAAATCTTGTCTTGATCTCGTGAACCCAACGAGATGTGTTGTGCAGGGCAAATAGGGCACCCCTCTGTTATAAACCTTTTTAAATCTTTTAATTACTTTATATCTAACATAACATCATTTTCATGTCAAATTCTTAAATGTAAATCAATATAATATTCATGTCAAATTCTTAAATGTAAATCAATATATTTATTCAGAATAATAATACAGACTGTTACATGCAGCTCACAGGGCCATGAATCCATAAACAATATATCTGCAAGGTATCATTTTAACTTAATATTTAAATTTTGCCAGAGATCTCAACGTCAGAAATGAAATACATCTAAACGCAGTTTAAAAAAGTATGAGCAGTTTGTCCCTTCACGCGTCCCGTAGTTCGGTTGTTTTAAATTTGTTTATTAGTTAGCAGGATGTTTTTTTATTTTTTATTTACATGGATGGATGGACTTAGCAGTGTTTCCATATTGCAGTTATTATTTACAAGAACCGCTTATGGTCACAGTACAGGAAATATAAAAAATATACTCTATATTACCTGTTTTATTCAGAGTTGTCTGCAGAACACAACACTCTTTTCATAACACGTTTTTTTGTAAAGGCATAGAAAGGGTAACAACAACAGCTAATGTGGTGTTGAAAGATGATATCAATTTTACTAGTTTAATTAGGCAGATGTCCAAAAATAGTGTTACTGTAGACCAAGAGCAAAAACAATAGGCTACATTACCGACAGACTTAAAAACTACAAAAATATTACTACTGCAGATCAAGCACTAGCTGTAATGTTGACTCTACTGCATCTAATGTTACCTGTCGATGGAACGATCTGTCGTCTCCAGTGGGTGCACGGACACAGACTTTGAGTAGCGAGCGTTAAATGGAAAATGCACGGTGGAATTTGCGGACCTTTAGCGATGTAATAAGAAAAAGTTTTTAGCAGGGATGTGAATCCTCTCCATACTACTCCACTTCGGCTGCCTTTGGCTAACTTGAAGATTCACACATGTATATAAGTGGTACGTATGTTTATTGTGAAAAATGTAGAAAAAAATTCAAATAAAAAATGTAGGAGAATCACTGAACTGTAAACAATTTACTGCCATTCTGTGAATAATATGTAATCATATAATCCATAAAAAAGTAACTGTAGTCAGATTACGAGTGTTTTAAAATGTAGTTTACTCTAACTACAAGTACTTGATTTTTGGAATCTGATTACGTAATCCCGATTACATGTAATCTGTTACATCAGTATATAATATCCAGTTTTCAGACCACCGCAGTCTATAATTCAGACATAAAACCCACATTGCAGTCATCAATAGCTAAACATTAGAGATCTGCGAGAGACTGTTTATGTCAGGAATGTCGAACATACGGATTCAATTGCGGGTAACAATGAAATTGAATAATTAAAGACACACAGACTGTTGCAGTGAGGGAGTTCATAGATGGCTGGACAAATGGAAGACCCAAGTAGTAGAAGCTGACTGCGAGGCCAACTGGGGAACCCAGTGTACGGCAGCATCAGCAGAGGTGGAGGGAGGGTCGACAGGTCAGGAGCAGAGTGTCACGGTCAGCACTGGAGATGGCAGAAGAGTGGTTAGCAGACCCGGCGTCCAGAGGTCATTGTGACGGCAGAGCCGGCAGTCAGTACGTTCCACAGCCGCATCGATGGCAGAATCACCCCCAGAGGCTCACCTCGTCTCCGATGGAGATCCACGATCAACGAGCAGTCCAAGATGTCCCGGGACAGCACCCAAGTCCTCTCCTCTGCGCCATAGCCCTCCCAGTCCACTAGATACTGAAACCCCCGCCGACGCACGTCAAGTCTCCAGACCGAATAGGAAGGAGCGCCGTCCACAAGACATGGTGTTGGGGGGATGGTCGGCTGCAGGCAGGATTAAGACGGGAGGAAAACACAGGTTTAACCCGGGAGACATGAAAAACAGGATGAACCCAACTGAGGGATGGGGGAAGTCTGAGCCTGACGGCCCCCGGATTAACCACCTTGGTGATATGGAAAGGCCCAATGAACCTGGGTGCCAGTTGGCGAGATGGCGCCCTGAGAGGCAGGTCCTTGGTGGCGAGCCAAACCCGTTGACCACACACATAGGTAGGAGGAGAGGATCGGTGACGGTCGGCCGCTGCCTTGGTACGTGTCGTTGTCTACGACGGATCTCCAGACAGGCTTCTACCAAGACACACAGATTAAATTGCGGGTGAGGGAGATCATAGATGGCTGGACAAATGGAAGACCCAAGTAGTAGAAGCTGACTGCTAGGCCAACTGGGGAACCCAGTGTATGGCAGCATCAGCAGAGGTGGAGGGAGGGTCGACAGGTCAGGAGCAGAGTGTCACGGTCAGCACTGGAGATGGCAGAAGAGTGGTTAGCAGACCCGGCATCCAGAGGTCGTTGTGACGGCAGAGCTGACAGTCAGTACGTTCCACAGCCGCATCGACGGCAGAATCCACCACCAGAGAGTCCAGAGGCCGCTTGAGATGGCAAAGCTGGCAGGCAGAGAGAGTCCAGTGGCCGCTGAGGTGACCTCGGCAAGTCAGAGAGTCCCGAGACTGTGTGAACCGGCATATCCAGTCGATAGAAAGTCCAGAGGCCATTTGAAACGGCAGAGCCAGCCGTGGGTGGCGCTGGAGTGGCGGGGAAAAATTCCCAGCGGGCACTAACCAAAAAGGGAAAAATGAAATAACAAAAGACTGGGGCCTGGGCAAAAACACAAGGTTAACTGATTAAACTATACTGGGGTGAAAAGTCTAATACGGGAAAAATAATCCAAGGGCAAGGTAATCCACAAAACGTACATCCACACGACAAGGCGAGGCAAGGCGAGGCGAGGCAGATCAAGATCAAGATCCTAGGCAAGGCAAGACTAGATTAACTGGAACAGTATGGTATCAACAGAAGTCAACGGTCGCACAAGGGACAGTGAGAGGTGGCAGTGAATATAAGGGAGCAAAACTAATGAACACCAGGTGATAACACTAAGACTAACGAGAGAAAGATCAGTGGCAGCTGGCGGGGCACACTCACACGCAGACAGCGAACACATGGATCTGTCAAACAACATCCACATGCTCGGGACATTCACACACACACACACAACAAAACAGACAAAACAAACAAGTGCTAACCCCGGAACCCAACAGTTTAACAGTATGTTTAATCGTTCATCAGCTGCAAAATAAATAGTTCTGAAAGTGATTCCAACAATATCTTTATCATTATATTTGTGATGTGAACCCTGCTATTCTCCTAAATTAAGAACATTTTTTAAAACATTATTTTTATAGTTATAATGTGAATGCCCCTTAAAACCCAAGATTTCTAAAACTGTCAATACTTCATCGCAGACTAAAATTTATCAGCAAAAGCAAATATCATATTATGCAACTGAACAGCTGATTGTGCCTTATACAACAAAAAACACCTTAAAGAACTCCTCACACCCAAGTTTTGTTGAGTAATGTGATCAGCATACAAATTTCGTAAACCTTGCTCACATTCCTAGAATTGTGAACTCATCATTAAGTGTTTCATCTCAGCACAAACAGAATGAGCTTACTACACACCATGATTAACTTATCATGTAATGAGCTACACAACACACACACAGCTTCAACAAACAGCATTTGATGGGATTTAAGATTAGTTTCTTTCTGCTCAGAATAATATTAGGCCCGATTCACAATTCGCGTCTTTTCCGCGCACATATTCGTTATTTTAAATGTAGACGCGCACATTTTTCTAGGCGCGCCGCATCGAGATGGAAATAGTACACTTTTTCGGAGTGCCGTGCGCTCACTGCGGGTCATTTGAAGAGAGAAAGCGGCGGGGCTGACGATTTCCGTGCGGTTTTAGAAGCGAAATGTGAAAATCGGGCCTTAAACGGCAGAGTTGGAATGTGCCTTATATACAGGACATAGAAATCCACAACATGTTAGTGTGTAACATTTACTGATCTAAAGAATCCACACAGCAGCCACGTCAGGCCTGGAAACTCAAGACAGACAAATATGATGCTTGTATAGTATGCTTTGCCTAAAGCCTGCTTGTGTAGGGTATCGACACCAGTTACACAGCAAAAGAAAAAAGAAATGTGCATGCAAAGAAACATTTCCACGCAAAGTTTTAATGTGGTACGTGTGACCTACGTTGGCTTGGAGGCCTCTGCCTGGTCGGTCTGGAGTTTCTGCCCTCCTTCCACCTCCATGGTGCAGTAAACAATCCGGTTTGGTGCTAAAGACTTAAGACCCTGTACCTCCATTATCACCACCTGTGTGAAAACCAAAGAGAAAACTCCTTCTTAGTGAATGTCAGTGTCCATGCCAAAATTACCAATGATGCCCAAATCGATCAAGTGCAAGTTCTGTTTTCTGAGCATAGGGTTTAAAGTGGACGTTGTATAGAAAGGTGAGAAATGAGTTAGCTCCACCATTGATGTATTGATTCATTCACAGACACACACACACAGCAGTCACATACTGTATAGAGCGATGGGAGATGTGTTAGATAAAGCCATCATGACAAAGCTATCTGTGAAAGGGAACAGGCTGTTAACACATGACATACATCACACGGGTTTATTGCTCTCTTCTGCAGGGAATATCACCTCTCGGATACTGTCACTTGATTAAAGCTAGTTTACAGCAGACTGACAGTCCTCACGTAGGGATTTCCATGTGGTTTGTGCTAGGTAAGGCTTGTCTTCACACACACATAGACTGATCTGGTGCTCACAAATTCTGAATTCTTCTTTATCCTAAATGCATTGAACAGAAGGGGGCATATAACATTTTTTGTGCAGTACTATAGGGCCAATGCACCGACATTCTGTTGTCATTTATGATGTCCGATGTAATGAGGTATTGAGGAATAGCTGTGAAAATGTAATTTTCATCTCACAAAAGTAAAGACTGAAATCCCATGATGGAATCCTGATGATGAATGTCATCAAAGTTTCAACTGTTTCATCAGGACACTGTTTGGGAGTTATGGTGGGATCAAATTCATTCGCTATATACAAAAAGGATTGTTGAAAGAAAAATGGCAGTGCAACGTTGAAATAACATTTATTTCATAAGCTCAAGCGAGTGTTTTCAATCAAGTGATGTTTCAAAAAACTTTTTAGAGTGCCAAGAGGTCATCTTGCATTCTAACATTATGGATCCCCATTGTTGAACACAAACAAAGATATTTGGAGGAATGCTAGCAACTTAGATTTCTGGGGCACCATTGATTACCATTAAAATGGTTGTCAAATTATACAATCATTCTTTGTACTATGGTAGTCAATCGTGCCCCAGAATCTCAGTTGCTAACATTCTTCAAAATACCTTTCTTTGGTTCAACCAAACAAAGTAATTTGTACAGGTTTGGAACAACTTGAGGGTGAGTTATTTATGACAGAATTTTCATTTTTGGGTGAAAATGAAAAAAAATTACTAAGTTTAATATTTATATTTTACTGCAATGTACTGTATATGCATATCACAGTATCTTGCATTACAATACCCTGGAATTCAACTTTTTGTTGTTTCTAATGAGCCGCTGAAGGAGTGGGTGTATATCTGTCATTCATTACTGTTGAAATTTAACACACGCTTCACTTTTGGAGCAAACACGAATGCGACTTTGAAAAGAACCCCTATACGTCTACAGAGGGTAAGCCTGCTATCGTCTACCTCTGCATTCCAAACCTATAAACATGACTTTAGATCACAACATGAACAATCTGATCTGCAGTCAGGAGCTTTTTTGAAACCTTCAAAAAGAGCAAGTACCTCCAGAGTAAAAGACAGAACCACATCAGACTTGGAGAGCTGATTCTCATCCTCCTGGCCCATGTCAATGATGGAGGTGTTGTGGCCTCTCTTAAGCTTTTGCAGTTTGAACTCTCCTCCTTTAGAGACAGGCATGCTCTCAAGGTTGGCCATCAGAAGGTTTACCGATGACCTCAGCTCCTCAATGTACATGGCCTCCATGTCCCTGGACACAAACTTAGGGAACCTGCCAGCCTGTTTCGAGCATAAGTGAAAGAGAAAGAGAGGGGAATTGTAAGACAAGGGGTGTAATGCCACAATGTTACTCTTGAAAAGCATGAAAAGGCCAAAGAAACAGTTACCCAGAACTCCAACAAATTGTGGCATCCTAAAGCTTCATGTCTTATTGATTGAGATGGTGGCTAATACTTACTTTTGTGAACTGATCAGCCATTTGGAGTCGTCCATCCAGCTCTCTTCTGATCTGTGCGGCTTGTTCATCTGGATTATCCAGCTGTAAGACATAAACATTTTACAATGAAATTCAAATAGCTTTTTTACATTATGAGATAGTCAGAAACTCATATCTGATCTTCATTATTACAATAAAAGGCATAAAAATGTCTCAATTTGGATGAAAAGGTCACCTTTCACCACTGCATATATGTGAAGAACCGTTTTAAATGTGCATAACAGAGCAATATAGATCAGAACCAGTCAAAGCTCTGACTTCAAAAGTGTAAGATCCTCAATGCTGACCCCCAATGACAAGAATATATTATTCAACGTTGGTTGACCACAAACTGGTCATAAACATCATTGATCAGTGAAATCAATGCTGAACGAGATGAATTGCTTATTGCTGGAAAATTGTGTTCAATGTTTACATCAAATGAGTGATTATCAAACATGAAACAATATTGATTTTTCCAAACATAGACCAGAATTCACTGAGAATAAATTGCAGCAGCTGAGAGGGTTATTTGCATGTGCTATCTGCATTTAGTACTCAATTCACATAAGGAATAAGAAAACACACACACACACATCAGTTAGGAGGAATATAATACCCATCTTAAATATGGGGTCAGAGTGCTTGTTTTAGTGAATTACAGTATATCTACTTATCTAGGCCTATATCTATTTTGCATGGATATACAGTACATGCATTAACACAGAGATATACAGTATGTATGTACTTTTATATATTTTACATACACTATGTAAATCGGCTATAATATAAATCTGCAACTTGTTCATCTTAACTAATATATAAATCTCATTCAGAGTGTACTGCCTGCATGTTACTTTCTGCGAGCCTCCATACAACACATGCACAGCTCCATCCATTTGAAAGCCTTTATTAGTTCTGTCTAACAGGCCTTATATTAGATTAAAGTCTCCAGTCCATCAGCCATTTGTCATCATGTCATTGTGGGAAGGCAACTTCCGAATCATTTAAAAACGTAACTTTTGACAAAAAGATTAAGATTAATGCTCACTTTTATACATAATACATGCATTTAGATAGCTGTGTAAATATTTATGGACATCTGCTACTGCTAACTTAAACTTAACTTCATTAATGTAACATTTTTTCATGGTTTTTTTTTTGTATTACTTTATAAAATATGTTTACAATTGTATACTCACATAAAATGAAGACTCTTCACATCAGTAGACTAATAAAAGTTATTTTTCATGAGTCTGGGTTTTCTTATGGAGGCAGCCATGTTGAGTCACATGACCATTCCAATGCGAATTTATCAACTTACCGCTCACCTGTAAGCAAACGCTTCCATTCTCAATATACAGTAAATTAATCAGATGGGTGACATCCACATTGTCAGCATAAAGAACTAAACACTGATTAAAGATCAGTGTTATATAGCCAGTGAAGCATAAACTTCTTTTGTTGTAATTTACTGATGTATTTTTAGCGATGGTCAAACTAACAATGAGCTCACCAAGCTAGCAAGAAAAATAATCTTTTATGCTAAGAATATGACAGACCACGATGTTCTTTATTAAGCATTTTTATCAACATTAGCCATGTCTAAACCTTCAAATAGAGCCTTGCTGCTAATATCAGACAGGACGTCACAGCATCATCAGCTTATGCTTTACACAAGAAAAACAACACTAAAAACATTTCTTTAGATTTCCTCTATCTACGTATATGTTCCATAATGAAGTGTCCCTCTTCCTGACCCGAACTATATTCACATAAATTCAGTACTAAATTCAAAATACAGTACAAACACCTACAGACCTCTGTAAGGAATCCTACACATGTGTGGAATGCCCACATTCTTCCTACAATACAGAGTAATAAGAGTATATATAAGCAAACACAATTAAAACAACCATAAAGAACACATGCTTTTATACTGTATTTCACATATTATGCATGCATTTCTCACCCACACGTAAAGTAGCCTATATGTGCACACTTTACATGCCATGAGGCCCCACACATACTGAATGTGGGCGTTTTTTTATAATGAAACACTTATAACATAGCATAACAGGACCACTATCTAAGACACAGAAATGAAAAAGTAAGAACCGGTACAACACAAAGCCCCATTAGGATGAACATGCATAGACTCAACCAAGAGACTCAACCAAAGAGTTTAAGTTTCCATCAGCTCAAAAAATCTCTTAAGAAAAAAATAAACAGTTGATATGAACTGTTCTCCAATATAAAGGGGGGTAAAAAAAGAAGATTTCTGCCAATTCATGTTACTATTTTTTTCATGTCCACTTAAATGGACACCTTGCACGCCTGAAGCAACATAAAACTGCATTAACCATGTGAAACCTTATGTCATAAAAGTATTCCCTTAATGTTACATGTATTTCTGTAACTCTCACTATCATATGTGGTATCATTTGAAAGCTTGCGTCTCTAGTTTCTGGAGAAATGCACCATTTTGGCATTTATCGTACATAATATTTATTAATTTAATAATTTAGCCTGAAATTCATCATATCCCCATGTCATAGCACCTTTAAAATCATGTATGTTTATGATCATGAACATTTTTCATAACGCTCAAATATGTCCAACATGTTCAAGTTAATATATCAAATGAAAGCACTTATTCTACAGAATATAGATCTCGAATATTTATTTATATTTTACCACAGATCGAATGCAAGTCGAATGAATTATGATGTATGAAATTGATATTTGTAAACAAACAACGCATCCATCGCATATCTAAGATAATAACTGCATCCCACCATTACACTTAGCCACAAATGCTACATAATCTTTTTCGTTAGGTTGTTTTCTACAAAATAAGCCCATTCCTACCTCTTTTCGTGGTTTTAAAAGTTAAATATCCGCTTCCAATGACGTGCTGCGTCAGCAACGTGGTATAAAAGCTTGGATAGTTAAAAATTCAGTAAAATATCTGAACCTCTGTCTATCCACATGAGATACATATTAAACAGAAGCTCAGACTCTGACCTCTATGTAGACCCCTCATTTGTCCAAATAGGCAAATCAGAGGCTGAGATATGGCAATGCGCAACAGGGGAGGTGGACCAAAACGCCACAAGCAAACTCAACACCAAGTTTTGCTTGTTACATGCACTTTCAGCTGTGTTGCATGCGATTTTGAGAGGTTTACTGTGAAATTACACCAAAAGTATTCAATTTTTTATACCACTGTATGTGGTTATGGGGTCTGTTTAAAATTGGTTAGGCCAAATTCAGGCGGAGGTTACAAAAAAGGACACTTGAGTTGCTTTAGAATAATATTGAATACCACATGATACAGAAAAAAATCATGTTCCCTCTATTTGTTGAGACCTGTTGGAATCAAGAACAATTGTCTTCAGGCTCCTGTGGCCCTCAGGCTCAGAGTAATACACTTTCAAAAACAGACAGAAAAAAGCGCCTTTATTTTTGTGTCTTTTTCATAGGACTGACAACACATACAATAATGTTTATCACTTTCACCAGTATTTTATGAAATTTCGAGGGGTTTCCTGGAATATGACACCAACATTTTTTATTTACGCCACTGTATGTGGATATGGTGTGCATTTAAAATTGGGTATGCCAAATTCAGGCGGAAATCCAAAAAACGGCCCAGAGTTTAACAGGTTAAATCTAAACATGCTGTAGGACTGAATTATGCAGAATGTAGAAAATCTTGTTTTAGATTAGATTAATATTCTCAGTAAGTATGTGTGTAGAGTGTGTATGTACTGTACAGTCTGTGTATATCTGATTGTGTTTGTCCTTGTGTTTACAGTATGTGCTTTATTTATACTTAATGGCAGACAAAATGATGCTTGTAGGCTTGGTATCTCAGTTACTGATCTGCCTAATATAACTTTTTATGTATTTAAGCAACTAATGACGCTTTTATGAACTACATGTACAGTAAAGTACAGCCAAAAGTATTATACTTGGAAATGTAGTAAAGTAAAGGTTTCCCAGTATACTGATTAACACATTAACATATTAAAAGCAGAATATATAGGCCTACTATAGATTTCAGTTTGGGAGGATAAAATGGGATGATGCTTTAATTGCTTTAATTCTTAAACTTGGAATGATTCCCTGAACAGCATTGTTAATAGGGTCACAATCATGAGACTGAGCAGCACGGCATGGTTCTGTTCACGCTGCTTTGGTAGACTGAGCCAGTCAATGCTAAACATGAATCAGTTCTCAGACTTTCTCACACACGCACACACTTCAGCTCCAGCTGCCTCTCTCTTTGTGTTGACATCACTATGACAAACCTGCTAACATGGAAACTGCCACTTTGCTCATTTAACTGCTCAGTTAGGCTTTAGATTTGGGTCTTTCGGTTTAAGTGAAAACTAATTTAACTAAGATGTATGACATCACTGTAAGCAAATAAACTGTTCTTTATGGGACTGAAAATTAAACTGTGAATCCCAAATACTAAAATCGTTGATACCATTGAAAGATTATTATCAAGTCAATGGGACCTAAAATGTGAAAGGGGGGGAGGGTTCTGCTAAGAAAGAGTAAGACCAGATGGAAAATAAACAAATAACCAAGAGTGCCATGACACTTTATAACTTTGTTCAGATTTTCCTTCACCAGCAAGGGAGCAATTTGTGATGTCATTGCCTGATGATAATCAGATTTCACGTACACAAGACATGTGTAATTTAATAAATGTGCCTAATCTAAGCCAGCCAAGGCACAGAGATTGCCCGTGTGTGTGCGTGTATTGAGTGAGTAGAAGATGAAACCAATAAAAAAACTGCCCAAAAATGTTTCACAAGAAATGGCAGTCACTGAAAAACTATTTTAAAACATTTAGATTATTCCCGGCAATGACATACAGTTTCTCTTCTTTCAATCACACACCCTTATGCAGATTTCGAAATGCCTTAGTAATATCACGGTATTCCTTGACATACCTTGAAATATTATATAGCATAGGAAACATATAACTCACACAGTGCCATGGTATAATTCAAACTGACAACACAGTTCCTCTCTCCAAAGCCTAAAGCAAAAATGACCTTCTCTGTATGCAGAATGATTAAGAAAATGCTTAAACGGTGCTATTGAAATATTTTGCCTGTTTGGTGAAGTTAGTTTTGTTAGGAGGATGGCGACTCAGTAGCGTGCTGATTGGCGTAGGTGTAGCAGTGGTTAGAGTCCAACACTGCATGATGGAGGCGTACAAAACTAGCAGGGGGTGAACTTTAATGCTAGACATCTGATTTCTTCGGGTTTCAAGACATAATGTTACATAGCCATGACAGTCACAATACTAACATTTAAGCAACATTAAAGCAAAGTTGTGCTGTATTTTATGTTAACGTCCATGCATCAGTAAAAATAATGTTTTAACTTAACAATAAATTAACAAATACTGTTTAATGTAACGTTACCACAATTTGCAGTGTGCATCTAGCCACCATATCCCAACACAATGTTGCAACTTTGATATAAAAAATGACAGAACAGCTATGAGGAAGAAACAGATCAATGGAAAATGCTGGTAAAAAATTTGACTTGAATCAATATAGTAATTTCAAGCCATTTTTGGGGAGGAATATTGTCTAAGATGGTCACAGGTTTAATCACCCATGCATTGAAACAGTCAGAGAAAGAAAGGCTGAGAAAAGATCACTATCGAGATCTGTCACAACAGAGCAAATTATTCTGGCTATGAGAAAAACCATTGGTCTGATTGCCCAGGGCTCTGCTCCTGAACAATAATGAGAAGATGGGTAATATGATCCATGCGGGTAGTGAGCAAGAAAGAAGGGAAATTAAACTACTGTGATAAAAGAACGGAAAAGGGCTGACATCATCACATCAAAGATGCATGTGCATAAAGACAATTACGGAAGCATGAGGTATAGTGCAAGAGGAACTATATGGGCAAGGAACACATTATAGACCACTTCACAAGATGTAAACAGTCGTCCAGCAGCATTTCCGGTTTCATAAAACTAAATCTTAAAGATATTTGATTCTGCTATAAATGTTTTGTTGGTTGTATTTCGTTCAAAACATTGGAAGTTCTTCTGAACCAGTGTTGGACCAGTGTTGAACCAGCTTTGTTTACATTTTCCGAATTGGTCTATACACACAGGTTCCCATAAACACAGTAAAATCAAATTGATTTCAATTTAGTTCAATGACATTCTGATGGTTTTTAGCATTCATTCAGTGTTTTATGCTTTTCAACTTTAACCCTTTATTGGGCAAGTTACGATATTTGGATCAGTCCACCACACAAATAGTGACATCATGGCATGTGACCAATCAGGAGTTGCCGAGGGCATTTCAAACTTCAGCCGAATTGCAGAAACGCAGATCTGCGCCCCTATCTATTCCCACAAATACGTAAATATCATCGAAACGAAAAATGATAAGATAATGAAACTCACACATTATGTGGTTGAATAGTTGTGTTTAATGTTGAGATAGATGTTGTTTGCGTAGGATGTTAGTGAACATTGTGGCTGAAAAATGGTGTGATCATATTTGATCATACGCCCGTTTCAGGTAAATGACAAAGTGTCCATATTTGGACATACGCTCGATGCGTCTAGTAAGTCATACTTTTACTAATAATGCATTATAACGTAGTGCAATAGTATTTATTAGTGCATTGAATGTTGCCACATGTTTGTATAACATTATACAGTGAGCCAGTGGGAAACTTAAACTTATTACAGTTTGTATTATACCTAAATGGCATTTATTTGTGTTTATTTTACTGTGAACCTTATTACTCCTAAAATAAGTGGCACCAGCAGTACATAGTGCTATTTTTCACTTCTTATTATATATTTACAATTTATATGTCAATATTCTTTGTTTTCAGTAGATCTGCACTTCGTTGTCACTGTTTTAAATGTGTGTTTGTGTTCCTAAATAAAAGACAATATTTTCATAAGAGAATAAAATCCTAAATAGAAGAAAAATGTTCCTAAATAAATATTCTATGAAGTTTATATATGTTTTATGCATTTATTTATATTTTATATATATATATATATATGTCTTATATTTTTAAATATATAAACATTTTGTGAAAAAAATGACCATAGACCGGCGAGGAACCATATATGGTAACTTCCTTGACCTTGATTTTCAACATATTTTTTTTCTTTTAAGTCACAAAAGTTCAAAAGTCTTGTAATAACATCCAATAACACTCCAGGGTTGAAATGTTGAATTTCTAAGTATTTCAATGAGTGCCCTAAATATATTTTATATTATTGAGTACTTTTTGACAAATAGCTGAATGGATTTTTTTCTTATTTCATATCATTGTTGAAATTCTCTGAGGGGAAAATAATCATATAATTGTGAAAGAACAGAATCGGTCAAAACAAAACTGAAACCTTGTCACTGTTACAGAACTTGTAAAGCAAATCCACATATAATCCCTGTTTACCTGGCACTTTTTAATATTGTAAGTATTTACAGCAGCTCTGCTATGGCGGCTATCCAATTCAATCCCATTATTCTGGACACAGATTACAGCGGGTGATAGATAACAGAAGGGAGGACAAGGGCTCCGTGCAATCTCTATCTCCTTAGTTAATTACTCTTTACCACTGCAATCAGCACAGGAATGGCATCTTGTTAAAGACAGAAAGAGAAACAGAGAGCAGACAGACCTGTTTTTATGCAGATGAGAGAGAATCTCACACACGGGTGGGAGAAACCAGATGGATGAACACATGCGCACTCACACACACACACTTTCAGATTTCAGGGCACCCATTGGGCCAACTAATTCACAAGATCTGTAAATAATTTATTTTTATGAGCTATGGGACCCAACAGGACTGTTTTAATAAATTAATGAAATCATTATACACTCACATGATTCCATAATCCTGCCTGGGGCTGAAATGTACTTACAGGTCGATGTAGGCGACTATGGGTGTAAGAGAACAGCTGAACGACTCTAATATCATCTCTATTGTTTCATTAAAGTACATTTCACCAAATAGACCCCTCTTTTCCTCCAGGTACAGTAAATGACTTTCACATTCAGCAAAGACCTATACAGAATGGGCTGAGCGCAGATTTAATGTTTCTTAGCTTCAGCACGGGTTACAGAGTGCAAATTAGCCCTTGGGTGAGCATGAAATATTCAATAATTCAACTATACAGATTAAATTATTCTGTTCATATCATGTAAACGTGTAGCTATTTCAAAGATGAAATATCTTGGTTTTGAACCAATCAAGCCAGCCGTCTGATAAAGCTAATTACTGGCTTCGGCCAGTCGAGCCCAGGACGCCCCACGCCACCTTCCCCTCAACGCTTGCGGCTTGACTCTTGGTACCTGGATACGGAGCACGGGGACAAAACGCGCTCCATCCCGGTACCTTTCTTCCCGGAGGTGCATGAGGTGCTCGCTAAGACCTGGAACGCCCCCTTCTCGGCGCATTCAAGGCAAACGAGCTCCGAGGCCCTGACTTCCCTCATTACGGGGGCAGCTAAGGGATATGTCGAAGTACCCCAGGTGGAGCGGGCTGTCATCTGTGCCCCCAGACCGCCGCCATTGGAGGTGGAACTTCGCACCACCACTGAGTTCGCTCTCTGGGCGACTAAGGTGACGGCGCGTGCTCTGGTTCGTACGATGTCCACTCTGGTGGTCCAGGAGAGACACCTCTGGCTGAACCTTGCGCAGATGAGAGACACTGAGAAGGTACGCTTCCTCAATCCGCCCATCTTGCAAGGGGGGCTGGTTGTGTTCTGGTTGTGTAGCAGTTCTCGGTGGTGAAGAAACAGACGGAGGCGATTAAACACATCCTGCCGCGACCCGGCCGTCTTCAGGTGTCTGCTCCCCAGCAGTCCCGCCCATCCGCGACACCCGCCCCGGAGCATCAACCCCCCGTCAACAGCCGCTAGGGATGGGTATCGTTAAGATTTTAATGGTATTACTATTCTTATCGATACTGCTTATCGGTCCGGTACTTTAACGGTATTCTTATCTGTACTTTTTGATATAAAGATATGTCTTCTTGGGGATGGACCAGCGTAATCAGAAGGAGTGGGTTGGTTTGCTGCAGCTTAAAAACATTTCAAAATCTTTATAAGGGTAATTGAATTTTAATAGTTTATGTATTTGTGCACTGAATTATTTCAGTTCTCAGTGTAAAAATAAATGATAACACATATAGGCTGATTTTTTTAAAGTAGTTAACTAATAGAAAATGGATTAAATGTGTAATTTCCTTTCACCCATGTGGAATAATCATAGTTTTAAGGTTATGGAAACCAGTTAGATTGAATTTACAGTTGTTTTAAACAGGGTGAATGGCATTAGCATATATTATATAAAGAATGTCAGAGTTCAAGTAACGTCTGTTAGCTTTCAGCATACATACCTGACGTAGATGGGGCATCAAGAGATGAACTAGATTGGGCTAAGCAGTCAAAAACAGTGCATCTCTCTGTCTGTACATGATGATGCACTTTTGCTTTGACAGATTACTTGTGTTTCCACCCTTACAAGCAAAGGTTTTGTTGCACTTGTGGCAACGAGCATTGTCACTGTCAGCATAAACGTTGGTAAAGTGTAACCACACTTTTGAACGTTTAGTTCTTTCCACAATCGTCGCGAATTAAGAGCATCTTTCTTCTGTGCGGCTGTTCATGCGTGTGTGTTACTACCGAGTTTCGGTACCCATCCCTAACAGCCGCCCAGAAAGAGATCTACAAAGCGGCCCTGACAGGTAGAGCCCAGGGAGACATCGGGCACGACTCCAGCCACTACACCGCTGTCGAGTCGCACCGGGATGGCCCTTGCCCTGTCCCACCTCGTGCCCAGTGCCCAACTTGTGACAAAAAGAGCTTCCTTTATCCCTGGGTGTTTCTTTCAGCAGAGCGCAGCCTCATCTCAACGTTGCGTCATGCCGATCCCGCAGCCTTCAACACTCTCCACTCGATGGTGCGTCGTGCAGCGAATTCTACAGGCAGGGACGTCAGCAGAACCACCTGCTTCCCCTTGGCGAGACGGCAGTTCTGCCAGCCACAGAACCTCCCTTCACGGGGACGGTGACACAGATCATTCCCCTAATCCCTCTGTCGCGGTGTCTGGGGGCGTGGTTACAGCTCCCCAGCCCATCGCGTTGGCCAGTGAGGACGGCCGGGCGTACGCCTGCGAAATGCCTTCTTCCCCTTCCCAGGTGAGTCAGTGCGCTATTTCAGCTTTCCTACATCCATCACTAAGCACTTCTGGTTTACGAGCCGGGCGGAACAGCTCGTAAACGAGTTGAACCCCTATACGTGAGCTGGTGCTCCATATGTAGTGACCCATCCCCCCCCCCCCTTTGGGAGGTCTGACATTTCCTCACTCTTCGGTCCCCCTGTTGGTGAACCTGTGACCTCCCCTCGGTGGACTTCCACCTCTTCTGTGCACCCCTCGGTTGGGGCCACGCACTACTTTCCCAAGAGATCTTCCCACTGGTGAGACTGTGTAGGTATTCTACGTATCACCTCCCTATGGCTTCCCAGTATCCCTTGCGGTGCCGGGCAGCTATCTCATCTTTAGAGTAGGAAGGCCACCGCCTGTGACGGCCTATGGTAAGAGCCTCTCATTGTTGACAATCTCAAGTTGACGCCTTACTACACCACTGGATGATCACGATTCGCGGTAGTGCTCACTTGTGACACGCCCAGGCTGGTCAGTGACACTCCGCAAGAGTTCGTGATGTGACACAGCACCGTGGCGTTTTGAATAGGAACCCCATTCTGTCTCGACACAACGTCAAGATACAGACAGAAAGGGAACGTCTCGGTTACGTCTGTAACCTCTGTTCCCTGATGGAGGGAACGAGACTTTGTGTCCTTCTTGCCACAACGCTTCGCCATCCGCTACAGCGACCGGGAGATGCCTCTTAGGTTCCTCAGACACTTCGGTCCACTGCCGAAGTTCGCTGCTCTGCGTCGTAGATCTGGCAGGAAATCGTCTCAAAGGTGAGTCACTCAGCATAAACAAACATAAGCCTTGCTGGTTCCAAAGAGCAAAAGGTGAATCTTCCTTTTATACCTGTATGCACGGGGCGGAGACTGGCATGCCATGCCATTCGCCAAGTTCATTGGACTTTTAAAAGAACAATCAGAGATGATAGGTTCTCAAGTTCAAACCCCATTCTGTCTCGACACAACATCTCGTTCCTTCCATCAGGGAACAGAGGTTACAGAGGTAACCGAGACATTTTTGGTTACTAACATTTTTCAAAATATCTTCTTTTGTGTTTTACAGAAGAAAGAAAATCACACAGGTTTAAAATAACAACAGGGTGAGTAAATGATAGCAGACTGTTTGTTTTGAAGGTGAAGTATTCCTTAAAAGTCCCTGAGAATAAGAAGTTGCAATTGACTTTAATTCAGTACTGTGATGTTTCAGAGAAACAAAATAATAAATAAGAAAAATAGAGGGTGTGGTTTGTTCTTTCCTCTGTATTCTAGTGAATGTACTGTATATAGAAAAGTAGGTTTTTCGTTCCGAAATGAAACTCGCAACAGACTGTCAGAAGGGCGGAGATAGAGAAAATTTTGTCATCATCAGAGAAAGATCACCAGTCAAGGGCGGAAGTACATTTTCAGAATTTAAATAAAGATTACAAAATTTAAAAAAAATTGCTGATTGACTTTCATGGATAACGTCACAACATGAATATGCACTTATATGCACTAACAATGTAAATAACGTCAATTTTGATTTCATGGGGACCTTCAAGGGTCGCATGGCTCAAGTAGCCTGCTGTTAGATGTCAAACTATCACACCATACAGTACTGTCAACCCTCTTTTTTAATGATGATAATTTAATCAATTGTCTGCACGGAAGATAGAATTCAGAAATATTTCAGGAGATGTTTTATCAATGACTGTTTATTTTTGGAATTATTGTACAGTATATTCTTCAGTCTGATGTATTTCTCATCACAGCTCAAAATAGTCACTAATGAAGCATGTCATAGCGACAACAATTGCTGCTTGTTTATAATCTCATAATTCTCAACAGGGATGTTTTAGAGTGACAGCCCAGGTGTTTGACAAGAAAGAAGAGAAAGAGAGAGAGAGAGAGAGAGAGAGAGAGAGAGAGAGAGAGAGAGAGAAGGAAGTGAGAAAGGAAGGTAATTTTAAGGTTACTGTCTGTAATGTATTCATGGGAGGCACAGCTGATGGGCAGGAGAGTGTTTAAAGCCTTGCATGTTTACTGTCTCCATGACAACAGCTTCAGGTCATACAAAGGATGCTGAGGTGCTTTCTCTCAGGCAAGAGGTAACCTTACACACACAAACCCTCAACCAAGCGTATCCACACGGCAGACTGCCAAGCATCAAAACAAATCTTTTTTCATCAGAATTTTATTGTCTTATTTTATAGTGAAAAAACTAAAACATTAATAAAACAAGACACATTTTATTAAGAAGTACAGTTTGTTGTATTATCAAAAACAGGCCTTGTGAGTAATAAGTAAAAAAACAGGTCTTATCAGTAAATTCGAGACTGATTGTAAAAATGACTTTTTTGCATTACACACAGCATACGTGCAGAGGGTTTCTTCAAACACAAACATGAATACGTACATGGTATATTCCTACAGCTTTCCAACCTCACTGTGTTATCTGCATTTCAGAGAATACAGATGACACAATGAGCTTTGATGAGCATTAAATGAGTGGCAGCAGCTGTTCTTGCGGCACCAGGCAGCCAGCGCCTGCTCATTTGAGCGCAGTCTATAGAAAAGCCTTTGAAAAGGCTTTGTAGTTGTTTCGTCATTTCTGTGTGTTGACTTTTGGTGATACATAGAGAGTCACTGTCATAAAAGCATTCAAGTAGAAACCGCCGTTTGTTAAAGTGCATCTGCTCAACAAGTACATCCATCACTGATTTGTGTCATTTATATTCACTCATTCAGAGAGTGCACACTCAGGTCAAGTCACCTTGCTGCTCCTCTTGTATTTGCTATTCATGCTAATTGCATCAGATTGGGTTATCATTAACCAAAGCCGAGCCCAGGATGACAAATCTCATTCAACAGAATAAGCTGCCTACATAGAAACGCCCACACCGAGAACCATATCCTGAGCGAATGGCTAAAATCCAATTAGTTCCACTTATAATCATCAGTGCAGGACAAACCACATTTGTTAATCAATATGTATAATTGTAAGAACAATGAATAGGACGAGATTCTTAGAAAGAAAGAAAGAAAGAAAGAAAGAAAGAAAGAAAGAAAGAAAGAAAGAAAGAAAGAAAGAAAGAAAGAAAGAAAGAAAGAAAGAAAGAAAGAGAAAATCTAACAGCTGGCTCTTCATATGAAACTTTAGAGGTCAAACCTCCTGGTGGCAGCCATCGTGGAAGGTGCCTGCTGTGTTCTGTAAGATGAATGCATTATATGTATATGATTTAATCCTCCCACCTATTTGATTAATGGGTGTGTAGCATTGCTCCAGCAACACAAAGGTCATGGGTTCAACTGATGAAACGCATGACTTGAATGTACTGTAGATCGCTTTGTATAAAAGCGTTTGCCAAATGCATGAATGTTGATGAAATCCAGAGACTTGCGTCAAGCTTCACAGTTCACATGAAGAACATACACGCATACTGTACTTTACACTCTTTAAAGAAACAGTTCACTCAAATATTGACTTTCTATCAATATGTTGTAAACATGTGTGTTGTTACACACACACACACAAATAGTTCAAAAATATATAAAAAAACTGTACCTTTACGGTATTAAAGCTGTTCTACAAGTCGAAAAAAAAAAAAATGTTGTACCTTTTTAAGAACATAATTGTACCCTAAGGACCAATTGGGTTCCTTCAGAGTCCAGTTAAATGTTTTGTTCCTCTGCGGGGAAAGAATTATACCTTCACAGTACTTTTTTACTGACACCGTACTGTACAATGAAAGGTTGTAGTGACCACAGCTTAACTACTGGTCAAAATAAACAAATAAATAAACACAGTCCATATGATTGACTTTTAAAGCCATATGAACATATTTAGTTTTCTCATTTAATTGACAGACAGCTGGACTTTCATTTTACTAAACTACGATATCTCTGATTCATTTCCTCTTTAAAGGCGGTGTAACCGATTTCCGAATTGAGCTTTAGACAACTGAGTCGGGCCGAATACCAAAACAAACTTGTAGCCAATCAGCAGTAAGGTGCACAGGACGGACATTAGCCGAGCCGAGCTGAGCACTGACGAAAGCGAAAGATGGGGGTAGGGGTGTGTTTGTTTAGGTGATTTGAACATCAACAACGGCTAAGAGAAATCGGACACCCCGCCTTTAAATGGATAGTTTCTGTCATCATTTATTCACCCTAGTGTTGTTCAAAACCTGTTTGTGACTCGTTCTTCTGTGGAAAAGAAAAAAAATGAGAAATGTGTCAGTGGTTTTGTGCCCATACTGTACAATGACAGTCAATGAGGTCCAATGTTGTTTGGTTGCTAACGTTCTTCAAAATATCTTTTGTGTTATCCAGAAGAAAGCAGACAAGCATGTTTGGTATGACAAGAGGGTGAGTAAAGGATGACAGAATTTTTTATTCTTTTATTCATTTTTTATATTTTTGGGTGAACTATCACTTTAAGCTATCTCTGGCTCGGTGTTTGATAGAGGGGGTGGTCTGAGTCAGTGACTAAGTCTGACAGAAGTTAGAGGAACAGCCATCACACAAAACACCTTTAATTAGCCACCTGGGTCTTTTCAATACCACATATCCATATTTAGGCAAATATAATTATACATAATTGACCATAAGCAACAGATGCCTGAGACTTTGAAAATGTGCAGGGCCCCAAAATTACCATAGGTCCCCGTTTCTCCGAAAAAGACTGATGTGTGTTACAGCACTATCTATCTCTGTTTTAATTGGCTGTCAGTCACTTGCCATCCACCGCCGGTCTCCTGAAATGCCCTCAGGAAATAGTCGATAGATTGGATTAAACTCCTGCTACCCAAGAGACAGCCAATGCACTGATACCGAATGCTGTTAAACACACAGACACACATGCACTGTCAACCCACAGCTGTTTAACACAGACACTGCCTATCAACAAGATTTAATTTAAAAGCAGGAAGGAGCTGGAAAGTCTCAGTGGAAAAACAGAAATAATGACCTGCTGTGAAGAATAAAAGATTTAAGCAGTGCAGCATTAACCAGCAGTGAGGCGACGGCACAGGAAAAAGACAAATGCGTTCGCGTTTGTAACCACGAGACCACGGTGCTGTTGGGTTTGGTTTGAGGCAGAAACCGGCCAGCGTGTCCACCGTTGCCACGGTTACTGGTTTATTACCATCTCCACATAGAAAGTAGCATTCACCATGCTAATAGAAAGATAATCAAAATAGCACACGCTCAATTCGGCCCGCTTGGCTTTAGTGTGAACACAGACAGAGGCATATCGATGAATAGTGAACTCCTACACTCACACCTCCTCCGGATCCCATGTTTGTCTTTTCACTGGTCCAAATCCCACAATTCTCCAAAATCTTCATCATGTAATTCTTCAAAAATGTTTTTTCCTATTCTTCATTCTGCTTTTTCTAGCTACCCAAAGTCTGAGATTCATCATTCTTGTTATTTTCATCATAAATACCTTTTCTAGAAGAACCCATGCATTGCTCCATTCCATTTAGTCTATCAAAAGCTAATCACATTTAATGGAGCTGAACATAAATGAATCCCATCTCATACATTTGACATAGCACCTTGTGGATTGACTCAAATCTGATACCATACACTTTTTCTATGCACACTAAAATGATCTGTGTGAACAGGACTGCAGTGTGGGCAGCCCTTCGATATAGAGTAAAACATGTTTGAAACTCACATTTCTGCAGCTGTTCTAATGAAACCTCTCGTGACTGAAGGGCGATTTGAAAACAACCACTTTCTAACTTTCTAAGCTTGCTGCATTACATTTGACAGGTATGTTTAGTTCCAGAAGTTACACTTGGCCCAAGTGGTCTGAAATAACTCTTTTAATGTGCTTTTGGTTTAGTTATCTTTCACCAACAAATAAAATAATTATAATAAAAAAGAAGAGAAAACCATTGTAATTTCTGATTAGAGATGTCAGATATCACTCCACATCTTTACATATCATTTCTGTTGTCATAACATCATATTGCTTAAATCCTGTTTATGACTCCTGCTTCTGTAGAACACAAAAAATATTTTGAGAAATCTAGAAGGGTCTCAATATTGTTTGGTTATCAATGTTCTTCAACATATCTTTTGTGTTCTGCCAAAAAAAGTTAGACTGGTTCAGAGACATGAAGGTGAAGTGAATGATAGAACAATTTTCATTTTCGTGTAAACTCGTCTCAAATTTAAAACTCTCGACTAAATGTCCACAGCTTACCTGACAAGCATTGTACAGCAACTGGTGCTCGAACTTCTTAATGCCAAGAATCTGTTGGAACATCTCATATAGTTGATCCTTGCTGAGAATGAGCTCGGAGGCAGCGCTGGCTGTCATGCGTTGCTGGTGCTTGCGTGGGTCTTCCTCTCCTCTGTAAATGGTATCAAACTTGGCAATCCATGAGCTGAGGACAGTCTCTTTACTCAAGCCATCGATCTCGGGTAGGCTGCGGACACGCTTCTCAATGTGCTTCTTAAAGACCTCTCGGGAGTCGCTTGACGAGCAACCACCACTTTGGACCATGCGGGACACACGGTCACTTTTGAGGAACACCTGCGATTGACCATAAGTATAATGTTACAGTATTGCATTACATAACTCCCATAATGCAGAGTGCAAGGGAGAAAATAATTATTGAACCACCAACAGTACACAGTAAAATCGCCAGTGTTAAAAAAAGGTCAAATTAACACCCACAGTGTATATAATCCACACTCTCGAAGTGTGGATTAAATATACACTGTGAGAGTTAATTTGACCTTTTTAAACACTGCCGATTTTGCTGTGTACATTAAAAAACAAATAAAAGTAAAAATAAATAGCAATACAAGTTTTAACAGGGCTTTTAAATGTATTAGTAAACAAAACAGAACAAGACAGTACAACCTTGTAAAACGGTTACTGGGACAACAAGATTTTCTCAGTGTCATACAGAATACATCAAGGTCTGATTCATAACTTGAAACTAGTGAATTCATCTGGCAGTGCGGCTTGGCCGACAATCTACAGAAGAGTTTTATCCTTATTTATTTAATATTCTATCATTTTCTTGCAGTTCATCTCTCGAATAGTCCCCCCTCCCTCTCTCCGATGGACACAATTCTCTTAATGTGCCTGGATAAGCAGGGGAGATGAGTTGACAGAGAGGGAACATCCAGCACAAATTCAATAAGAGTATCAGAGTTTAATTGAATTGAAAAAGCTGGCTTTGGCTGTGACTGAATACAAAGGCATTTCGCTCATTAGTTTCACTTCATTAAATTACCAGCCGTAGTGAGTCTAAGCTCCTCTTCTTCAAATATTCCAGTGTTTTCTGTCATTTATTACCAAATCACCTATTCCAGGTCCTAAAAGATATATATGATCTTAAATACTATTAAAGGTACAATGTTGTGTTTTTAAGGGTTGCTTCTAGACCACAGGCAAAGTATTTCAAGTAGGTGAAGTGGCTCAGCAAGGACTTAATATATTCTTTATTTAAAGATGAACTTCAAACATTTCGAAACTTGTTTTGCAACAGTTTGTCTATGTATAATACATGTACATGGATTACTCCGTTTATTAAATCAGCATAAAGCGAACAGCTTAACATTTCTAAACAATCCCCTTTAAACTGCATTATATTAATGGGAGAGAATCTATGGGTTGTCCTCAGAAGTTAAACCGAGGTGCCAGCTTTCTGCATGTATTTACATTTGTAAGTGGCTTTGTAAAAAGCAAATGAATGTATTAAATAAATGTGAAATATGTAAGGTTGTCATCAAATCTTTTTCTTTTTTCTTTTATTACACATACAGTATGTGGTATTTCAACATTGTAGCAGCTACCATGAGAGACAAGAGCCTTAAAATAAAATGGCTTTTTGTATAGGCCACTGACATCTCATGTAAATAATGGAAGTATGTTTTTAAAGAGCACCTTATAGAGGAACAAATCCTGTACTTTATGCTACTGTATATTACCAAATTTAATCTAAAATTTCTACTTCATACCAATAACAGTTGTTGTCTAACTATCTGTGGGGCAGAAATAGTCTGCTACAACCACACTTTCATCACACCAAAGTTGGTTTCTCTTTCAGATTTCTGTTTTCTGATTTCAAACAGCTCTGAACATGTTGATCTAAGATTAGTGTCAGCATACATATTAATTCTGAGCAATCTGACACATCTGTGAGTTGTGTGCACACTGTATATTTGCAGAGATTTATACAGATAACAAGGAAACACATCAATTAGCAATTTGAGATCCATTAGGGGCGTAAACCTGGAATGTTCAATGGTATAGATGAAGCTAACCTCATAGTAGCTTTGGACAGCATTGATGAAGGCTTCATCTGCTACAATCTGAGTCTCGCCATTCAAGAAAGCCTGGAAACGATCTTTCACTGTTTGAAGATGTTGCTTGCTGATCTGCAAAGAAAAGAGGAGAGAAGTTGATTATTCTACATAGTTACACATACTGAGAAGCTGACATGCAAATGAGAAAACATCAGAAAGACATAAATTCAAAGATACTTTTTTCAATGCATAACACTTGAAAAAAAATACAGCCAAAAGCATCACAGATATCAAGATGTTAACAGCATCTGTTAGTTCCAGCCATAAGCATTTTCATTCAGGGAAGAGAAAAAGGGATGACAGCAATGTTGCCATTTGCCAACCAGAATTACTCGGCAATAATGTTCCATTTGAGTCATTCATTGGGAGTTGCTTGAAGTTTATTTTTTCTTTTACTATGACCTAAGATCAGTTTGACATTTAATTCATTTGTTAAATTTATAGTTTGTAGAGGCGTGTGTGGCCCTCAATCTGTAAAAAGAGTCCAACCCCATTCATAATGTAACAGCAATAGACATTTTACCAGTAAGTACCTTTACCTCTTGCCAATTTCACATTGCAGAAGCAGGTCAAATTTCAGGAGACCAAATAAACCTTTAAACAACGCCCATCTCAAAACACTTCCCATACGTCTGGAGACTTGATTTGAAAGAAATCTGAAACAAACGTCTAGAGTAGCTCTTACACAATAACTGCATGAATGCCAACAGAGTTCTGCAGCCTTTAAAGAGACAGTTCACCCAAACATAAAAATACTGTCATCATTTACTCACCCTCAAGTTGTCACTCTCATTTATTTGTTCTGATGAACACAGTAAAGATATTTGGAAGAATGCCTGTAACCAAACAGTTCTTGGCCACCATTGCAATCTTCCAAATAGTATATTTCCCTGTATCCCATGCATTATTTGCCTAGCCGTAAGAATTTGTAAGTAAAATAAGCACTTTGATTAAAAATATGGTGTTCATGTCTACTACGCATAATAGTTAGATCTGGCTTTTCTAACTTGTCTTGTGGATAAATTTAAGTAAATATTTTATAGCAAAATACAAAAATAACATGACAATGGTGATAGGTGACTATAGCTACATAGAAGGTAAGAAACTTAAATGCTGTTAAATGTTTTCCTGCCTGTTCCTTTTCTGCCTCTCTCATACACATACACACAGCAAATTGGTCACTCGTTTCTGTTTGGAGACATGTGCGTGTCTAGGACTACTGTAAGTGAACGCTGGATCCTAGGTGTTCCTTCTCATTGACTAGGCTATGTTACCATGGTCACCGGGTACACATGCACACACCCCTTACCCTATTATCCCCTCTCAGGTTATCGAACAGCATGACCTCATAACTGTAAGAGACAGCTGCATTAGCTCAATTACTCTCATTGTAATTGCAGTAGTGATTATAGTGTGTAGGCCATTGATGTAGAGCAATTAAAGTGTATTCTCGAAACACTCTCCTTGAAATGTTCTTTCTACGTCACATGACAATGTTCTCTAGTATTGGAGCTTTGCATTGCTGACCTCAGGAGCTCTTTAAAATTAAAGTTTTATTTATATATTGAAGTGCTGAGATGATCGAAGTGGAATCAGGATGATAAAAATAAGTTTGTATTTAAAGTCACCATGAAATCAAAACTGACAATTTTACATTTCTATGAAATATTGCATTGTTTATTATAAATGATTTATCTGTGTGGGGTCATAATTTATTATTATTTTTATGTGCCCTGATGATCTTTAAATTGACTAAACTGACAATCCAATGGCCAAGCTTCCAATTTTCAATGATCCAATCAATTACTGAATGATGAAATCACGTCCCGCCACATGTTTATGCATTTGGCGGACGCTTTTATCCAAAGTGACTTTTCTCATTTTTTTCATGCCAAAGACCCACAATATGATGAACCTTTTGCTAGGGATCCCCTTTCTAAAATAAATATAATGTTTTGCATAAATAAGCATTTGAACTGTTAGACAAATAGTAAGTGTGTGATCTTATAAAGACAACATATTAGATTGTAAGACAACTTATGGTAGAAATTAATGTAATAATCTTCAGTACAATTTTACAAATTTTGCTGTCTTTTGTTTCTCAAATATTTTCTTGGAACCCCTTAGAACAATCTGGAGGCCCCCTGGGGGTCCCCAGACCCCTGATCTACGTAGTGTATACATGTCTCTCGTCATTTTGTGTGTACCCTGGGCTCAAACCCACAACCTTTGCATTGCTAGTGCAATGCTTTACAAAGTAAGCTACAGGAATACATCATACATAAAAATCACCATTGCAACTTTCGTTTCATGCCAACTTTAAATACATTCATAATCTAATGCATAATTAAATAAAAATCTAATAGTAATGAAATAAACTTTACAAATTCATGCAACACATGTAGCCTAATGAATGGACAGCTATTTACTGGAGACTCTATAATAATGATAATAGAACTAACAATTGAGCAGAATCTAACAAGAAATTATTCAGCTTTTTATCTTCTACTTCTCTTATTCTTTCCCATCCATCCACTCCATTTCAAGACATCTTTGAATAGAACTGATTTCCTCCCATAAACAAAAACTATGATGGTTTTAAACGCTGGGTTATGTTTTTTTACTGCTGTTGGCACACATTGGTGCAGATCCACTGCAATAAATGACTTTCTCCACTATTCACATCTCTTCTTTCTCTTGCACCTCTTTTTTGAAAGTTCCAGCCTCTTCCTCAGCTAACAGTAAAAATGGTACAGGCTACACATATACAACCTCAGATCCACCTCACACCTGCCTGTTGCTGGTTACTATAGAAACAGACAAAATGCAGACCCTTGTCGTCACAGTCCATGGGTAGTAATTTCGTAACAAACATACACTACATAGTACAATACTAGATAATGGGGGAAAGACTGTGTCATATAAAGCTGCTAAAACCGTGTTAGCCTCCAGACTGTTTTCTGTCACATGAGTGGGGGGTGGAGGAAACTGGGGGTAGGGGAGGATTGTATAATTGAACAGCTGACTAGAAAAGTCTGTGTTTTTCTACTCTGTTTACCACTGTCACAGACAGGGAAAGTTAAAAACAGAGAGAAAAAGAGATGGTGGGATAGAAGAAAAGCTTTCCAAATGTCATTCAGTCAAAAAGTAAGATGCATGAATAACAAGCTTTACTGTTCAATATAGCAATATAGACCACTTTGCAAGACGTAAATACTGGTCCAGCAGCACTTCCGGTATCAGTTTTTATTTATTTATTTATTATTTAAAATATTTAAAATAAATACAATTGTAAAAAAAGTCTTAAAGATATTTTTAAATTTTAAATCGGTTATATGTAGTAAAACAGGAATATTTTTGGACCAGCATTACACCAGCGTTGGTTACGTCATCCATTATGGTCTACACAAAGTTGTTTAAAATGATACAATTTTCACTATATATATTCACAATACCACTATGCATACATTATGACGTGTCTAACAACAAATATGCAGATATATACAACATAAAGATCAGGCAGAAGTGTGGAGCAGGCCAAAAATGATACAGAATATTCTTTTTTTACTCACACCCATGTCATCTGTGTAACACAAAAGTATAAAAAAGTCCCCATGAAATCAAACAGGACAATTCTGTTTTACACAGTGTTGCAGTGATTGCACGACTGTATAGTGAGATTGCAAACATAACAAAGCCAACGGTTCTGCAATAAAAATGATAAATGGTAAGATTTCAGAGATGAAAACTACTAATCTTTTGCGAATTCTGTTGTTTTAAATGAAAACTTTGTCACATAATGTAATGTGTATTCGACTTGACATGCCTAAAAACATAACAGCATATAAGGCATATGACTGTGTTTATATGATTGATTTAATTACTGTAACACAAGAATTAAATAGACTGCAGAACTATTATCACAGGTAATGAAATGATTTTTTTTGTTCAAATTTGTATTTAACATTATTAAATAAGTTGTTTGGAAAATGGTTCCAGTAAATAAATGTTGTACCAGCAATGTCCAAATAATGTTTTTTCATTCAAAAAATTCCAAATGTGGTAATAATTTGCACAAACATTTTTTTCCCACTGTGCCTATTTGTGTGTGTGTGTGTGTGTTTGTGTGTTTGTGTGTGCGCATGCTTGCGTGTGTGTGTGTTGTGATCCCCAGGTGCCCACTGGGCTCATGTTGATTGCGTGGGAATGGTGGGCTGGGGTTTTTCTCTGAGAACAGATTCACATTAGTAATCAGTCAGCCTGGGGTAGAGGCACAGTGCTTTCATGTCCCTTGAGTTCTTGCTGTGTGTCTATGCCTCTCTCTCCCTCTCCTTTTTATGTCTTTTGGATGCTGTTATGAACGACGTCGCCTGCACTGCTGTGATTGCAGGGAAGCCTGAATGTATAATATTGCATAGTCATTAACACACTGTGTGTGTTTCTAAACGTAAAGTCACCACTTAATAATTAGCATTCTTTCATTTCTTTGGCAGTTTTATCAACATGTTGTTCTGAATTTAAATGATTTACTAGTGTGAGACACACTATCTGGAATCTATTTGGCAAGAGTATTATTAAATAAAATGCAGCTATTCATCATCAAAGAAGGACATTTTCGGTTTTGTTCTTCATACTTTCATTCTCTCTCTCAAACACCTGCACACACACTGCTGTCTATCACACGTACTGTATGTGTAAATGACATTTATAACTTTACACTTGCCTGTCTCATACACACACCAAACTCATGTGCATATATAGTATGGGATGTTGTGAAACAGATCAGAGAAGGCAAATGGATGTGTAATCCCAGATTACAAACAACCAACAAAGAGTACATGGGTCATCCACCCACTTCCTTTACACTGCTTTATGCATGCATATTCCTAACAAACACATATAATATGCTATGATTTGCTCATTAGTGTTACTGTAATACAGTTGCCTTTGAGAAATCGCAACATGTAGGCACGCGCAGAGGTGCTAATTTCTTAAAGGTGTTTGGTACAAAAACAAAGATAATACAAAAAGAGCAGTTGGCATGCTTGGTGTATGAGTCATCTAGAAAAATTCATGTGTCATGCCCTTTTTAATTAGCAATCATTTCTAGATATTTCACCAGCAAAACCATCAGAACACATTTTTCACAACCTGAAAAAAAAAGCATGAATGGCATTTATCTTTTATTAAAGGAACTCCACACTCAAACCTTCTTTTCATAACTGACAGGTTTCAAGAATTTCGTTCTCACATTCTTCCGTCTGGATTTTTAATAACGACCTAGTTTATGTGCCCCGTTTACCTCCAACTGACCCACGATCAGTCAATAGTGCTCGATTCTGAATCCATCACGGCTACCAAGATTACAAAAATCTCTGCTGCCTGCACGTCCTCAGCCTACAGCTGACCTCCGATCAGTCCTGTTCAACTAGTAGGGCTCTTAAAGCCATTCCGGTGCATCCGTCCCCATCTCAGCCATCTACTACACATTGACCTTGAAAGGCACCTCAGCATACAATCACGGACAGAGAACCCTTATCCAGCATACAACGGCCTTTTAGATTCTTGCCCTGCCAACATAAGATGGGCAGTCAATGTTCTTTTCTTCTTTATTTTCTGAGATGGATTTAAAAAAAGAAAATCGATTTGTGCAGAGATATATCAATGCACTCTTTTAAATGACTTCCTTTCTGCTTAAAAAAAAAACAATAGAGAGAAATTGCCAAATGCACTAAAGTAGGTTATAGCAATACACGATTCAAAAAGAGAAAATGATGCAGTCATCTTTTCAAAAGAGGGCTGTGATTAACTCCGCATCTATGACATCCCAAGAATAGGCCCTGCTGAAATTGAGCAAATAATTGTATCTGAACATCACGACAAAGCAGACACAACAGATTAGAGGAGTTTTATCACATCACCTATGAAAAAGCTGCGATGTGGTATCATGGTGCTTTTATTCTTTCTGTAAAGTAGATTGTGGTAAATGATGTCATACGATAACTCAATCAGCGTTCTTGTAGGGCATCAGATTGCACAGCAGCATGTGAAATGTCTCTGAGGATTGTCTGAGGACTTTAGATTCATCTTCTTGTGAAATGTTACAATAACTCTTTGAAGACTTACGGTAGGTCTTGATACGGTAATGTAAATGTTAAAGATACTTCCAGAAACATTGTTGGTTATTGTAGTTAGTACTGGGGTTAGAGAAAAGTTGTAGTTGTGTGCAGCCACAACATCTCTATTAATGGCTTTTTTTGTTTGTTTGTTTTGTTTGATTGACTTGCTGCTTTAAGAATGTGACGATATGCACCTTGTCATCAGGATTATTAAACTAAATAAAATAGCATTGTTTTAGGAAAAACAGCATCATTAGAGTTTCCACCTGTAGTTATTACATTACCAGGTCCTACATGAATGAAAATAGCAGATCTGGTTATAATTATTAGAGAGGGTGAATTAGTCTGTCCCTGCATGGTAATTAAAGCACAAACCAAAACAAAGGAGGGAAAGAACTAACAAACACTTACTGTATGTTTATTCCATACAACTTAATAACAACCACAATACACAGTACTATGTGCTGATGGATTATCACAGATGCAGAATAATTATTGATTATAATACTGCCTCTGTACATCTGAGGGTTCAGATCACTAACTGGAAATTCAGAACAGATAGCAGCTGTGAATATTCTCACCTGGCTTCAAGCTAGAATGGTCAGCAGCACGTAGCCAGAAAAAAGACATGTATTGCTAAAATTTATAGTCTTTCTATCTTTCCAGGAAAATAGAACAAAATATGTTGATGACTCATTCTGCACTATGCTGATATTTGTCCAATCAAATGTGCTCTACAGTGAGAATGTCCCACATGTTGGTAATGTATCTGAGAAATGAATTAAATATACATCAATAGTAAACATTCGTTTTTTCCCACTGTTGAATTATAACCACGATATGGCTTGTGTGACTACGGGTAAAAACAAAACAAAAAGGGCATATCCAACATAAACTAATGAATCCTGATATTTTGTCTCTCATGAGTATTATCTGTGAAAACACAACACCAGCACGAGTATAAATATTCACTGAGACACTTTTTATTGTCCCATGAAACGTTCTCCTTAGACAGCAGCTGCGGGCAAACAAGCCCCCGAGGACACAACCAAATAAGACAGACAAACTTAACGACTGTATGAAAATATACAAATGAACCGAATTAAAATGATACATAATGTATTGCTCCTCGAGTATACATAAGGATAATAAACTCTCCAAGCTACAATATATGATAAGCGCTATTGAAAAAGGCACTCATGGATATGATCAACATTTATGAATTATTCAAGATCTTAATGTAAAAGACAACTTCTTGCTTTTAGAGCTCTGCCTTTGATTCTGAGCCAGGAGAAATGTTTCAAAACCTGAAACATTTATGAGAGGGCCGTCTCTTTGTTAGTTTTTGGGATTAAAGAGTTAGCTTTCAGAAACATGATGTTATAAGTAACAAAGTAACTAACATTAACTAATCTTTTTTATTTAGCATGTTTAAAACGCAGCTCGCTTAATTCTAACTAGTGAAACTGATTTCATCATGTTTGAATAACAGTAGTCATTTGTCTCATAGGATCTGAAGGAATACCTAGTGGAACTGCTGTTTTCACAAGGGATAACCTCTCTCTTGTTGGTAGAACCCCCTGAAAGCAGTGCAAAATAAATGAATGATGTTACATTAAATAAATTGTGTTTTCTCTACTGCATTTATGAAATAAGTTCTAAATTTTTAAACTGTGCAAAGCCCAACAGCATTCAAGGTTGGATATTTGTGACAGACCACCAGCCCCAATAGAGGGCTATCTGGTTTTAATCTGTTTTGGCCATGCTCACTCAAGCGCCATATCTCATGGGTGGATTCCATTAAACCACTACAGCTAGACGTAAAAAAGAACAAGGTTAGTACTTTAATAAAAACAATAAACTGCATTTTAGTCTGTTAACTGCACATACTCTTCAATATGCTGGAGAGCTCGGGCAGATGTGCGCTAACGCAGAAGCATATGAAAGCATGAGTTTTCGGGGACGATTCCACACGATTTCCCTAAATTGTTCAACCACGAATGCACTGAAGCAACTGGCAAGTGTTTCATGTTTTGAGGACAACTTTTAAGTCCTTTCGCAAACATTTTTGCGTATTTGATTTGACAACCTGCAGAGAGTGTTGCGCAGACAGTCGTTTTCAGACCGTTTTTTTAAACAGCAATCTGTTGCATGTGACTTTTGCTTTCAACGAGGGGCTTACCTTTTGCTGTCGTCTCGCCATGTCAGTCGGCTGCTTCGCATTGAATGGATAGGCAATACAGCGCATTACAAAGACATAAAGCTGTAGCCGTTTCTTTCTCACTTCTTCCTCCCTTTGCATCTTTTCCAAGTCATCCTTTTCTTTCTCGATCGCCACCGATGGGCTCGGGCTCGTCGGACGGGCATTGGTGCTTCGGCTTGGCTGTAACCCACCAGAGCTTTCACTGGTCCTGCTTGGAGACACCCGAGGACCACCAGCCTTGGGCGCAGCCACCACTTTGAGCTCTTCTTCCACAACCTCATCCGCCTCCTCCTCGCTCGATGATGGATCCAACATTTTGATCTAAGTTCTTGGTCCTCTGAAATTAAAGAAACGATTGTTGATTCCAACAGATAAATCCCCCAGCGTCTTTAGTAACAAAGAACATCTATAACTCGTTTCAGAGGCAGAAAAAGTATGAAAGGCGGGCTGTATATTTCAATTTCTTTCTGTATCACAGTCTACAATACAAAAACAGTGTCACTTACCCTCAATGAGAGTGGAAAACCTGTCTCAACAGCCAGTAGTCTTCCGCCGAATTAAATATTTGCTGCTTACGTTTTTGCTTCGATTAACTCCCCGTTTACCATAACGGATTTAAAGGAGGATAACCGGAAAAGGAGGATTTTAAGACGGATTTGTAGTTGATGTTTCTTGAGGTTCCCCCCCAAATCTTTAGATTCAGAAGCGAATATTACTGACAGCGTATACTGACAATAGCCACTTCCTGAGAGTAAGCGCCGAGAGCTGACCATGGTACTGAACTGAAGCGAATCAAATTGCTGGAGGGGGAGGGGGTCACTGACGTGTTTTCCGCGACTGCCACTATCGCTGCTTCTCACCAACGTCGACATTCAGTACATTTAATTGACCGTTAGTAACAACTATGCTAGTGCCTTATTAATTTAACAGTCAGCTTTAAGTCTGGTAAGATAATTAAAGTACAGAGTATCTAATGTGGCATATCCACTAGATGTATTTCTGCTTTATTGATTCCAGCTGCGCCGTTGTAATGGTTCTAAAACTAATGGATGTTTAAAATATTATGTTTTACATCAAAAAGTTAAAACAACCCTACTGAAAAAAACAATAACAACCCAATATAAACCATCACAGAATTTCTAATGGTTTCCATTAAAATAGTATTATGAATAATTAGCTTTTCCATTAAAATCATTAAAAAACAAAAGTCGTTTTCCATTCCATTTCTGTTTTGGGCATTATTCCAATAGTATTTAACACCCCACCAATAGAATCCATCACATACCAGTAGATACCGTTATACTGTAGTTCCAATTAAAACCAATACAATGCCCATTATAACCATTAAATCCATTACATTTTCTATTGCGTTTTGGGCAGGGTTTTCAGCGGGGAATGTGTGCCATAAACATTTTCAGTAGGTCGATAATCAATTATATCAGAACCTGTATCATTAATATATTTGTAAAGTATAGTGCGTGCTGCATTGCCAAATAATAATAATAATATTAGTAATAATAAATAAAAAATGATTAAATTAATACGTTTTAATGAATCCTTCATTACTGTTATCCTCTTTCACAAATTCACATAATGCTATCAAGGATTTTTGCTGATCACAATAAAACTTCCAGACCTTGAAAGATAATGTAGCGAATGATAAGTGTCAGAAACCTGGAAGCAAAACTAAAAGTAAAGGAATTGTAACAATAGGCCTACGTTCAACATGCCCAGTACAAAGTTCAATACTCTTTACGAGAAAACGAAACTTCGGCCTTTAAATGCTCTCTTACCTTCAGAGAAGATACTATGTTTATGGCTCCGCCCACCCATGCGTCACCGAACGCGTCTTTCTTACGTCTACACTGACTCCGCCCCTTCCACCCCGTTGTGTCTGACTGATACTCGACGATGCGACCTATCCGTGAGCATACTCACATATACAAAATACGGGGAGATCGCATTTCACTACATTTTCACCGGGCATAACCGAAAGGTATTGAAAAGAGGGTTTTCGAGACCGCTCCTCTGCCCCAGTGTCACGTGACTCGGATCGCCTAAATACCGAATCGGAGCGACAGTCTTTCGCTTTTACTTTGTCCTTGATGATGGCAGCTCAGGATTTCAATTTTTTACTTGCGACGGACTCATATAAGGTAAGATTCACCGGACCCACTCTAGAGGTAGTGCAACAACACAACGTACAAATTAGCATAACAGTGCTTTCTGAATTCTGACAACTGCATTTGTAATTTAGTCGTGAAATAAATGTGCGTATAAAGCTTCCACCTCGTGAATTGATGGGCTTTAAATGAAACATGATTCGCAGTTACCTTCATTTATTGGAATTGCGATCATTTATGTTTCTTAATGTTTGCTGGAAGGTATTGGTGACTCAGGCTCTTTTTTAAATGCCCCACTCATTGAACGCTGAATACTGGGGGCGGGGCTTGTGACAAATGAAAACTAGCAGTGTGACCTCGTGAGTCGTGTAGCTTTAGCTTCCCTGAAGGCTAGCCCGTGCCCTCATTTTACCCTGCTGTCTAGGAATCGAAACTCATCTTTAAACTCTCACATTCTTTTGCTCTCTTATTAAAAAGTAACTGATTTTTGTCATTCCAAAGCAATGGTCTTGTTACGCAAACTAGCTTTGTTGGGAAAATGTATTTGAAGTTTGAGGTTAAACCGTTTTTATAGCCTTAAAATTGTTACTATTTTACAAAACTAAACGGAAAAGGAGTAAAAGAAAAAATTTTAAGATCATAATTTGGTTATGTAACGTTCAAAAAGTCTCAGCAGGCGTTCATAACTGCTTTGGCAAGGTATTCTCTGTAGTATTCACACAAATTAATTTGATATAGAAAATCCCATTTTGGCCAATACTGATGTGCTCACCACCTGTAAACAATTGCGTAATAATACTTGTTTCGTTGGTCTTTGACCCTTGACATAACACCCCTCCCCTGAATCCTGTCTGGATCCTCGCTGAAAGCTTCAAAATTGTAAAAACAAGGTTCTCGTTATCATTTTCTTTACCTGCTTTTGATGTTTCGAGCGATCTCTTCAATTTTAATTTCTCTGTACAATAATTCACCAGGTGTTCTAATAATTTCGAGGTGTATCTGGTTTGGGTTTACGTAGTTTGGAATTTAGGATCCAAGATAGTAGTATACATTGTTCTCAAAACATTGCTGTCTATCTGTTCCATTGAAATTCCACTTGTCTAACAGGTTTCAAAATCAATATGAATAGATTAGATGTCAGAGTTGGCCTACTTAAATGCCAATGTTGTCTTTCCTTTTAAATTTGTTTCCATGCAAGTATAATGACATTCTTGTGCTTGTAAAGCAAGACACTTTGTGTCACCCTAACCCAGATGTAGCCTAGTACTATCAGTGGATGGTAAACAAGACTTTAAAATTCTTAAAGTGAATTAAGATACAAAGATAAAAAGATGAAAGTGGGTTGCTTAAAGGTTACATTTTGTTGGTTCTAACGGCATCACAAACAGGTTTGCGAAAGCATTTAGTACACAGTTAGTGAATGTAAAAGTGTGATAACAGTTGCGATGATTACATGTCCTCTTTCTTTTTCAGATTACCCACTACAAGCAATACCCTCCAGATGTCAGTAAGGTCTATTCCTATTTTGAGTGCCGGCACAAAAATGGGGGGCAGTTCAGTGAGGTTGTGTTTTTTGGCCTCCAGTATCTCCTGAAGAAATATCTAGCAGGTAACTTCTACTGCTTTTATATTTATATTTGCATACATCTCTATGATAGCCACAACCATTATAAAGGCGCACTTGGCATATGTGGTTGTGCTGGTGGTTTTGGTCTTGTGTGACTGTAGTAGGGACAATATGTTTTACCACAACAGTACTAATATGTTTGGCTAATGGAAAACTGAAAAAACTACTGTATATACTGTATCTCCCACATTCACGGAATTGTTTGCTAAACCAGGTGTGAAAGGGAACTCGGGGTATAGAGAGATGTTTGGCTTAATACGTTGTAATAGTCTTACACTACTACCATTTGTCGTTAGAAACACTTCAAATGTTTTAATTTCTTTAAATAAAACCTAAATGTAATACTCATTTTAACCTAAGGTGGCCGCCATGTTCTTTTTCGTTGACGTAAAATGGTTGCATGGACAGGCAGCCAAACTGAACACAGACACACTAATCAGTTCTTCAGTAAATATAAGGTACTGTAGGATAAAAATATATATAAATAATGCTAAAATAATTAGAAACAAAATAAAGATGCTATTTGGTGTATTTTTATTCATTTTAATATTGATGGTCAGAAACAATACAAACGTACATATTAATAACCGAAATCATTGCGAATTTAATATATGCACAATGTTTTAGGAAGGGCAGCCGGTTGTTATCGCAGAAATAGCGTGCCTTACGAAAAAAAAGTTATGTTTTAAACAAGTGGTGTGCTGTCATTGAATTTCTTTTCACAAGCCATTTTAATAAAGGTGATTGTGACATCTCACATGAGGCTTTGACTTGCTAGTAAACATTTATTCCACTTTGTAGAAAATATCGATATACATCGGATATCGCCTTTCATCAATAAAATACAGAGATATGAATTTTGGTCAATATCGCCCAGCCCTAATTGTAGCTCTATAAATAAAGGCATGTTTAACAACACAGCAGCTGTATCGCAACTTGACATACCAGAACCAGTCACACTGAAGCATCCAGATTAGAGCTGTAATCGGGCTTTAAAAGTTATGCCCGACAGGGTCCGAGCCCGACAGAATTCGGCCCGAGCCCGACAAGTACATTTTGATTGACAGCTTTTTAAAAGCCCGAACCCGTTTACAGCCCGACATTAGGCTATTCAAATGTGTGCACGCACACAGCTTTTGTCAAGAATGCGTAATTTATACATGTTTTAACATAATTTATTAATGACTAACGTAGGCTATAGGCCACTTGGAAGTTGGAACAAAGAAATAAAATAAGTCCTCTGTAACATCCTAACATCTCACATATCCCACTGGCTCATTATTCTCATTATGCACATGGTCAAAACTTTTCCTCACCTCAGACTTTGCTTTAGTTGCTGGTGCAACCAAAACGTAATCGCCAGAGGCAAGCCTCCGTTTCACCTCCTCAGCATCCATTTTCGCATCTTTCTCGCGCTAATCGGAACGCATCACATGACCGCTCATTTACCGCGCAAGCCCGAGCCCGGCCCGAGCCCGTGTAAAATGATAGAAATTAAGCCCGAACCGCAAAGATTTTCAGCTCTAATTCAGATGTCTCCAATACTGCGTTATTTTATAAAAGATCCAATGCGATGTGATCAGGTTTATTTATATCTGGTGTGAGTATCAAAATCTTCCCGTTTAGATTATTATTCCCCTGTTAAGAACACTGGACTCAGCAGCCTCCGCTTTAGAAATGTGAAGTGTTTTTATACATTTAAAGCTCTTAGCAGTCTACATACGTAAGACGATATGTCAAACGTGCCTGCTGGCTGGAGTTTAATGTCATCATCCCAGTAGATGTCACTGTCCAACTTCTTATGGTGAGAAACAAAGTTGTTTTTTACAGTCTAGGTTAAAAACTCATGCCCGTGCGGCCCCTGTGAAATAATTTAGACACTGCTCTTTGACATTATGCTGTTTTAAATGACATAAAAGTATTATAACGTCTGTTTAAAAGCTTCCAAGTTAACTTGGTAATGCCTAACTAATGGGATCAAGCGGCGAACCGGAAGTCTTAAGCATCAGCCCTACTCGCATATTATGTGTTAAGTCATAATGGGTAATTTCGCACATTGCGAAAAAGGTGGATATGGAAAACGTGTCTGCTTCGCTGTAGCATTAAGAGAACGGGATTAGGTTGCCACCATTTGATGTCACGGATTTTGATGCAAAAAAAGGGCGGATATTTTTTAAATGTTTATGAATACTGTGACAGTTACACTGTTTTTTAATTTCACATTTATCCTCCTACGACCTGGCGTCCACATGTGTGGACATCACATTTTTGGTTGTGTGCACAATAATACTTAATTCTATGTAACTGGAACCTGTTATTCACAAACATGGACCTTTACACTGCCATCTGGTGGTGTCAGAAGAGAAAAACACTTTACATAAAAATGTCAAGATGACGGCGAACACATCTGAAAAATAAAGGCAGCTATGTCAGGCCAAAACATCCAAAAGGTAAAAAATGTAATAAAATGTCATTGTTGCTTCTTGTTAAGTTATGCATAGTAGTGTTGTATGATTAATATGGCATGCAAATTTGACACATTTTTGCAACAGTAAAGATGTACTATGCCTCTAAACTTGATGTCCACACATGTGGACAATGGGACTTTGCTAAGTTGAAAATGTAAAAATGTATTAAAAAATAATTAAATAATTAATGTTTTTAAATAACTGTGAAAACGTAGTTTGGGAAGAATTTGTTTGAAAACATCAATTTACACAACGACTGCAAGCAGTACCATGGGGCCAAGCCCACACTTTGCCCACACTTTACCAAGTGTACCCACACCCAGTCCACACTTCCCCCGGGGTGCCCATATTTCCCCTGGTGTACCCACAGCATTCCCACACTTCCCCCCAGTGTACCCACAGCATTCCCACACTTACCCAAGTGTACCCACAGCATGCGCACACACAACCCACACTTCCCCCAGTGTACCCACAGCATGCGCACACAGCCCACACTGCCCCCAGTGTACCCACACCCAGCCCAAACTTCCCTCAGTGTACCCACATCATGCCCACACTTCCCCAGTGTACCCACAGCATGCCCACACACAGCCTACACTTCCCCCAGTGTACCCACACCTAGCACACACTTCCCTCAGTGTACCTACAGCATGCCCACACTTCCCCTAGTGTACCCATAGCATTCCCACACTTCCCCCAGTGTACCCACAGCATTCCCACACTTCCCCCAGTGTGCCCACAGCATTCCCACACTTCCCCCAGTGTACCCTCAGCATTCCCACAGTGCATCCACAGCATTCCCACAGTGTACCCACACTTCCCCCATTGTACCCACAGCATGCCCACACACAACCCACACTTCCCCCAGTGTACCCACAGCATTCCCACACTTCCCCCAGTGTACTCAGGCTGTTAATAAAATATATTTGTACTTTATTACACAATGGTGTCTTGACTGTTTTCTGTGGATACAGACCGATTGTCCACATGTGTGGACATCGTTTTTTCAAAAAGTGCTTCATGTTCAAATATAATATTTGGTTATTATATTTATTGGTTCCTCCTAACCCCAAATAGCTAGAAGAAATCTAAAATGCAAGCCAAACCAAAGCTCGGGTCTTAGGAGGTTATAAAGTCATTTATCCGATAATATTTGATGTAACGGTTGGAATAATTATTCACGTGTCATTTGCGGGTCGGGTGCGGGTCGGGAATAAAACAGGCGCGGGCGGAATGTGGGTCCAGTAGCTTCGACTCAACGCAGCTGAGGGAGCTGCTTTTACACGGTCCTGTGCTTATTTGTGTTCACTGTCTGAAGAGCTGGTTTCTAATTGCAGCACAATTTGCAGCGTTGAGCATTGTAGCCAATTGTGCTGCCTGCAACTGATGGACAGCGAGCACTTGAGTTGACTCTTTGCTCTTATCACAACTTAAATAAACATTTAAGATCACCATGCTGCTACCGGTCTCTTTCCTGCATTACACTTCATTCAGCTTTGATGGCAGCTTAGCTTTTTAGCGTCTTGCAGAGTTTCGGGAGAGACAACCAAGAGTGATCCAATATTGTTAGCTAGTAGCTATTAGGTTGTTAGATTGGCATTTGGTGTTTAATGCAATTAATTGCAGAATAAATAATATAAAGTCGGCGCACCAAAACTCTAAAAATGATTTAATATTCTGTATGTCACAGACGTGTAATGTTTTGAGCATATGAAATAATAAAATATGAAATGATTAATTTTTTGAGTTTTGGTATATGCAAAAGGTTTTTTAAGTAAAGCACCCACTTATGCTTTTGTTATGTTTTTATGTTTAATTAATTGAAAAATGTTTAAAGGCTTCATGATTATAAATGTACTTTTTTCTTAATTTATAATATATTTTGTTAAAGGTATAGCCTATTATGTTTACATTTTTTTTATTAATTACAATTTTGACGGCGTGTGTTGCAATAGTTGGATAACGAAATTAATACTGAGAATAGTGAAATTTTGCTAATAGCTTATTGGTAACGGTTACTGAATTGTAGGATTGTGACTTTGTTTATTTACACCTTTCATGCATTTCATATTTTATTATGTCCGTGATTACAGCGGAAGATGCGAATGAGACCGCATGAGCGCCACAAGCGAGAGAGACTTCTGTGTTTGATTGAATTTTTCCACGTATTTGTTTTTTATGTGATTTATGAAATGTGTTAATTTATTAAAATAGTTGTTCATATGATATTAACAATAGTTATCTTTTTTCTGTTAAATTATTGCTTGTTGAAAATAAATGGTTTCGTGTACATGCATACATCTACGTCTATTTAATGCGGCTGAGGTTGGGGTCGCGGTGTGTATGTCAAACGTGTAGGGTCGGGTACGGAATGAAATTAGTGCTGCTGTTGGGTGACAGGTCGGGTGTTCTTTTAATTACTGCGGGGCAGGTGCAGGTTTACCAAATAGGACCCGTGCAGGACTCTGACACTCGCGACCAGGTGTTGTGCTTTGTGTAATAGGCGCAATGAGAATAATGTCTAGCATGGTAACTATAGATACCGATAACATTAGTCTACGTGCATGAACTAAGGAGTCAGCAACTTTTGACCATAAAACATTTATTGTGGTTTGGTAGCAAGGCTGGGGTAACTTTGTTACGTATTTAAAATACAAAATTTGAGTAATTGTATTTCATTACAGTTACTTTTAAATGGGCTGTAATCAAATTACCGTTACATCCAGAAAGTATTGTAGATTACCAAAGTGATTACTTGAAATGTAATGTCCTTTATTTCATTTAAACATTATTATAAACTGTAACGGCAATTAATGTAAACAGCAATCTGTGATTCTCTGACACTGGCATGCTAAACTACAGTTATGCTCATAAGTTTTATACTTCTTGCAGAATATGCAAAATTTTAATAATTTTAACAAAATAAGAGGGATCTGGTTAAATAGAAATTGCATATTAATTGTATTTAGTACTGTTCTGAATAAACTATTTCACATAATAGAAGTTTACATATACTCCACAAGACAAACTGGCTTAATTTATACAAATTGCCACATTAAAAAATGTACATACCCTCGAATCTTTATTGTCTGTTACCTGAATGATCAACGACTGTTTTCATGTTTTGTGATAGTTGTTTTGGAGTTTCTTGTTTAAGTATTTTTTTTAGGTACGTTTTGTCTCACAGTTTTGACTTTTTCCTCACAATTGTGAGTTTATATCTCACAATTCTGGACACAACTCACAATTCTGGACTATAATGTCCAATAAGGGAAAACTGTAAAACTGCTGTTGTTTCAAATAATATGCCGAGGAAAGCCAAGTCATCTGTTTGGTGATCTCTTTGTTTATATGTACCTTATAGTATTCTAAAGTATTTAGATTAAATTACAAAACTTGTGTAATCTAACGAAATACGTTACAGATTACTTTTTAGTAAGCATGTATTTTGTAATCTGTAGTGAAATACATTTTAAACGTAACCTTCCCAGCCCTGTTTGGTAGTCATCGTTTACAAGCATTACACTAAATTTATGACAAGGCATGATCATGCTACGTTAGCTATTGAGACCGGCAACATTTCATGATCTCTGATACCTTACGGTTATAAATTGTGAACCAGTAACGTTAGTGCGCCAATAAACAACCTGAGCACAGCCTAACTAATAAGATCAAAAGTACAGGACAGTAAGAAAAAATTTACATATGAGACTTTCAAATCCAGTAGCAGGAAGGCTAGGTCTCCATCTGTTTTGCAACCCGTTGCCTCTTGCAGCTTGCGCCATCGAGTGCAAGTCTGTAAGATATTGATTCGTATTCGGGCTCGTGTCCGATCACTCTCTCTCTTTCTTCACTTCCTCCGACAACACCCTCTTTGGTTTCTTTGCTGGGTCTGCCATGGCGTTGGTTTTGAACTGTTGGCTAATTCAACCCAGGCTACGAGTAAAATATGTGACTTATGCTGTAAAGCAGGTCGCACTCTTCCACAGGCAGGGGATGGGTGGGGCTGTGTGTTCCGACCCGAATACAGAACTTACAGAGTGTGGTTTGAGCAGCTAGGAGGCTGCTCAGGTATCAGCGGCAGTAGAATTTGTCCCGTTAAGAGTTGTTTTACCACTGAAATAATTTTAGAGACATTATTTTAAGGTTGAAAAACTACATAACAGGGCTCTAGACTCATTTTTCCCACTGGTCGCACTGGTGCGACCCACTTTCTCAGTTGGTCGCATCAACTTACAATTTGGTCGCACCCTTTTTATTGTAATCATAATGACCTTGCATAATGACCTCAGTTGATGAATCGTTCTGTTAATTTGTCTCTCCGTCTTTTAAAATAGTCAGCATAGACCGCTTTCATATTTGAGCTTTAACATGTGCTAGCCCAATAAATCCAAAATAACTGCAAAGAAACTTTGTATTTGTTATTTTTTACAGTTGTTATTATTTAGTTTTATATTCAAGTTATATATCGGCTATGAAATGATCCGACACAAATATAACCTGTCACTCTTCACAATTCTCCTTTATTGCCCTCTTTGCAAAAAGCTGTAATGCCACTGGCCTTCTTTATTTTTACCACATAAAATTAAATTAAATTAAATTAGCTAGCTCAAAACTCAAAAGTAACTCCGATATGTATATATATGTACTACTCATTGTCAAAAATAAACTTTAAATACTAAATTTTACTAATGGTACTAAGTTAGTGGTCTTAGCACGCTTGTGTACTGAGGTGTTTTGAGTGACTGATTTGATGGGTTCAGACAGTGAGTCTCGTGAGTTCAGTTTTTGACATATGAGTTGTTTCAACAAAATGAATCGGTTCAAATGAGTCATTACGTCACGAATCGGACATTAGCGGACATTGACGTGATATTTGTTGTTCACAGCTGTTAGGACATCGCAAAAGAGAAGTTAACAAAACTTTGTTCGTTTTACGCACTCGCACCAATGCGACCCTGTGAAATTTTACCTTGCACGTTATAAAAAAATGATGGCATTTGCGAGCATTTTGGTCGCAGTCTAGAGCCCTGGCATAGTGTTGCTTTAACAAATCTTTTGTCATGCAAGTTCAAATCTCATTTCAGTTTTGTAACAAGTGACCACAAACACAGTTTAGCTCTTGTCTTAGAACTTCTTATGAGTAAGTACATAAAGTAACTGTACACTAGGCAAACAAGCATTACAGTTACACAAGGCTAAATTCCTCTTAAGCTTTCCGTTTTTTGTCCCGTTTGGCAGGAAAAAGTTTGTAAACTGTACAGAATGTGGTAATGGTTTTGTTTGGCTTTTGTCCTCAAGAGTGTGAAAATTATTTTACAGGTCAAGTTGTCACAGAGGAGAAGATCCAAGAGGCTAAAGTCTTTTATCAGATGCACTTTAAACAGACAGTGTTTGATGAAGAGGGATGGCGGAAAGTTTTAGAGGTACATGCAGACATGTCTGCTTAAGGAAGTTAAAGTTGGCTTTCTGTAGATGAATACATGGAGAGATAACAACCACCTGGCTTCCTATTTTATTGTGTTAGAAATATGATGGCCATCTTCCAATCCGTATCAAAGCAGTTCCCGAGGGGAAGATCATTCCCAGAGGCAACGTTCTCTTCACTGTGGAGAACACGGATCCAGATTTCTTCTGGCTTACCAATTTTATTGAGGTATTTCTTGTTCCCTTTCATCTTTTTTTGTAGACATCTAATGTGGATAATGCTCAAAAGATACAGGTAATTTACTCATAAGTGAGTGATTGATAGAAATACACCAAAATATACCAATATATTTCAACTAGTGAGCATGGCACTAGCAACACCAAGGGCGTGAGTGTGATTGCTTTGGATAAAGTGTCTAAATGCATAAATGTAGACAAACAGAGCTCTCTCATGAATGAGCGTGGTTTAAAAAGCTGATGGTGTGGTACATTACTTTATATCAGATGATGCTGCCATACTGTTGTTCAGGAGGACAGCAGGCTTTGATTTCCAGCACACTCCTGGATGCTGAAGCAGGTCCCAGAATAACAGGGAGGTTTGGACAGGGTTGTTGGGGTCTGTGAGGACACGAGGTCATTAGGGACTGACCTGGCCTTCAGCCCTGCAGATGCCGTTTACAACGCGTTATTATTGCGTTATTTTTAGGTGAACCAGTCCTTTAAGCTTAATAAGTCAGGGACATGTAAATGATTAAAAAGTGTGGTGTTTTTATGGGGGAAAGGCCATAACCCGTTTAGTTATTCTAGAGTTGTGAATCTACTATTTATTTGCATTCTGTCAGCTTAGTCTTCTTTACATTTTTTGCCAAGACTGAAGGAAACGCACTCTTTTGAAATCGTTCCAACTAGGTGGTTTTGGTGCGTAGTGTATTCTTGTTCATATACACATTCACAATATCATGTAAGTTCTACAGGCCACACAGAATTCCCTGTCTTGGTCAAATCCTAATGTATGCATCCTTAAAGGGCCAAAGGTCAATACGTTAAGAACAGAAATAAAGCTTTCTGGTGTCAAGGCCATAAAAATTGATGAGTGATGTACATGCGGCTTTGTTTACACCCTCCACAGACTATGCTGGTCCAAATGTGGTATCCCATCACTGTGGCAACAATCTCCAGGGAGTTCAAAAAAATTCTGGCTAAGCACCTGAAAGCCACATCGGGGAGCTCGGAGGGCTTGGACATCAAGCTGCATGATTTTGGCTACAGAGGCGTGTCTTCACAAGAGGTATGACACAGCAGAACAATAATTCCACTTTTTACATTTATCATTGACTACGTTTACATGCACCCTCATAATGCGATTATAATAGGATTTTGGCAATGTTGCGATTACACTTTACCACATGTAAACGCAATAATTCGATCTAAAAATTGTGTTTAAGCTCATAATCGCAGTAAGCATAATCGAAGATATTAAAGGGATATTTGAGGCTTTGTCCTTACCAAAACATACTATGATGTTTCCATTTTGGGCTTGGTTTCATTGTGACAGTACGATGTTGTTTGCTGTGTCTTCAGGCATTGTATATCAAAGTATCATGATTTTACCATATGATACCATCATTGTACCACTATGACTGTATTGAGGGCTGTTTGAAGTTGTAAGGGTGGTTCCGCTGTAGTGGTTCAGGCTATAGGGATGCCGAAATGACTAAAGAAACGTTAACAGCAAGATGGTATAAAACTGTGTATTTCTTGTCAATTTCCACCCTTCTGCAATTTATACCAATGACGGAAATAAGAGCAGTGATTATAGCAATATATGCTATATACTGCAGCCACACGAACTGCAGCATCCTTCACATGTTCAAAAAAACAGCTCAAAACATACCTGTTCCGCATCTATTTGACTAACCAATAACTGTCTGTCTAAAAATCCTTTGCTTACTCCAGCTTTAATCCTCCTCTTAGCATAGCCTTGTAAACTAACGTTACTGTTTAGCTTGTTGACAAAATGTTTATATGCTCTCCTACTTGTAAGTCGCTTTGGATAAAAGCGTCTGCCAAATTAATAAATGTAATGTGGGAGAGCTTTGCTATGACATGACTAAATTGTATTGCAATATGGAGCGTTTAAATATTAACATTAAACCAATACTAGTCTGCAGATTTGTAAATGAAAGTATTTAATAACAGACTTAAATTGATGTTACATGTAAAATGGTTACAAACTAAATGTATAGAATTGTAAATGATACAACTGATACAATGAAACAATATTTCCAAATATATGTGATATTACCTGAGATGATAGAAAAGAAAAGAGAGAAAGTATAGAAGAAGAAGCGGCATTGGAGCGGAACTGGAGCAAGACAGAGCGATCGCTCCGGCCTTTGGATAAAAACCCGCTCCGCGCTCCGACTATATTTCGCACGCTCCGCTCCCCGCTCCGCTCACATGCTCTGTACTGGACCCACAATAAACAAACATCTCGGGCAATAGTGGTTGATCACTATCTCAGCACCCCTGTGATCTTTAGAAGGGCAAATGGTGTCTTTTGGGAAGAAAGAGGGGGTTGTGACACAGCAATAAATTCCTTTTTTTTCCAACCCTACAAAGTCAGAACACAAACTGAGTTTTGTCTTTGTTGTTTGATGGTTACAAAAACGTAAAAATGACCGTTACACATTATATAACATTATGTTGGTTTGCAGGTTGGTTTCTACAGCCATTCACAGCATAATGTGTGAAAGCTCTGAAATATCTTTGAAGTAAAACAGGAATTGCCTCTGCTGCTAAAGTCTCTACCTCTATTCTTTTTTTAGCACTGAACTTTGAAATCAAAGCCCAAGCCGACTGTGTTTTTATTCTCTCCTCAGCGCTTATCAAGGACACGGTCCTCTGGGGCCGATGAAATCAGACATTCTTTGCTGAAGGCAGAAAATCGATTCATTATGAGACATGACGATCCGTTTAATCAAAAAGAGACTTGACCTTTTGGTACGCAAGAAAACCGACCAGCAGAGACATTCTTTATTTCTGTATATTCAGAGGAACTTACAGGAAGTCGTATACAGCATATACTGTATGTCATAGAGTGAGTGAGGTTGTCTTTGTGATGGGTTTTGGGAAACGGGTAGTGCTATTGAAAGGATTGTGTGAGTAAATATGACTGTTTACCTCTTGAATCAGTCTGACCACTGTGTAAAGGTCATCTCGGCCAGGCTTCAGGTGTTGTGATAAGCAGCGAGTCTGCTGCTGTCTGACTGGACCTGCTGAGTGCAGCAGACCTTTACGAGTGTCTGTGGGAGAGAGAGAGAGAGAGAGAGAGAGAGAGAGAGACCACTGGATTCTGATGAGGTGTGACAACAACCTCTCTCTGGTGCCCTTTCAGATCACTGTGCCAGGATCTAAAGGTGTAGATGATGATGCAGCTTTCATAGGTCACTCCAATGGCTAACAGATTAGTGATATTTTTCATTAAAATCTAATGCAAGAAATGCTTCTTATATCGCATGTACTGCGTATGAATGTGTATAGAATAATTTTTAAAGGCGCAAACATGCAGAAAGTAAATTTTCTTGGTTATTCCCAATTATTCATGGGTTATTAATAAAACATACAGTACAACATTTGTTAGAAACTAATTACAGTCCTAGGCAATCTTCCTCATGACATTTCTCATACATTCATCACGTCTCAGACGACGATGGCGGTGTTTCTTCTCTATTACTCATATGCGAAGGTTATAACGGATTGCCCCTGCTTTCATAAAAAATGAATTGTGGCCTTGTAGGAATTCTTGTAAAGATGCTCCCTGTGCTATACTTTACCTCCACACACTTCTGCTGCTGCTTCTGTGCGTCTGTGGAGAAAAGTCTTTACATACAATTGGAGAAGACTTTTAGGTTATGTTTGTATCACCCAGTACAGGTTAAAGTGATAGTTCACCCAAAAATGAAAATTCTGACATCATTCACTCGCCCTCTTGTGATTTCAAACCTGTATGACTTTTTTTTGAAGAAGAAGAATGTTGTTAACCGGCACCCATTCACTTGCATTGGTTTTGTGTCCATACAATAGATGTGAATGGATGCTGGTGCTGCTCGCTTACCAACTTTCTTCAAAATATCTTCTTTTGTGTTCTGCGTAAGAAAGTCATACAGGTTTGAAATGACGAGAGGGTGAGTAAATGATGACAACATTCATTTTTGGGTGAACTATCAAGCTTTAAAAAAACTGTGCCATCTGTACTGTAGTGTGAAAATAGCCTGACAACCCACAACAAAAATGATATTACTTTTAAACCAAACCACGCAGATTTGTTTATAGACCAACTCTTTTTCTAGCTTGTTGATTTTACACTTTTCAACCTCAACTCAAAAGCAAGATGAATTACAAATCTAAACTTTATCCCAACATCATCATTATGTAGATTTTCATGGATTGATTGACTCTTTTCTTGTGATAAGGATCTCAAACACATGACTAACCAGAATATCTGATCATCCTCATTATGGCTTTCTTAGGCAGCTGTCAGGTTTATATTGGTATTACTTTTGTTTAAGCCTATATGATTGTTGGACACCACATAGTATCTGTTTCCATATAGCTTTATAGGAAAAACAAAGGCATAACCATTCAAGAAATGGTCTTTGCAAGATGAGAGGAAGAACATCAGTGTTGGTTGAAAGAAAGCCTAAAGTGCTGCTCAGCTGAAAACAGACTGAATCGTGCTGTGTGGATCCAGCGAGTCTTCATTAGGGACTGTGGGATATTGATAATGTTTTCTAGGTTATGGCTGACTGGATTAATGATGGCCTCAGGAGGAGATTAATGATGTCAAGCAGATTTTAATGCTTCTGACTCTTGGGGTTCCCTCTTGCTTCCTGTCAGAACTCTCTCCTGATCAGAAGCCAAGCAGTTGTGTATTACAATGCTTTTAAAGGGGTAGTTTACCCAAAAATTGCTTATTCTGGGTATTTGTTGCACTCGTTTATTATGTCCACATTTAGATAATCTTGAATGTGTTTCTCTGTATGTATGATAAACCCAGATTACAGCGACAAGCTGTCAGAGACGCTGTTGAGTAGTGCTGTGCCCTTTCTCATTTACAATTACAAGAGGAGATCCCTAGACCCTTGCTTCAGTCACAGCTACAAACTAAAGCCTCATTGCGTACAACAACAGGGGTTTAACACAGATTTAATTTCCTTTGGATAATATCAAGCCCAGATCTCATCAGTTGTTAAATTAAAGAATGAAGACTCGACAAAGTTCCCCTGTAATAAGCAAGACATATTGTCAACCTTTTCCCCATCTCCTCGGAGGGCTAAAAAGATGTTGCTTGGAATCAAACACATCTGCTTTTTAGGACAACAGCCATCCCCAGGACTGAGATAGAGTCTATTACGTAAACGTAGCAGAACATAGAAAATGACCGAACAACTGACTTCAGTGGTCATTATCAACAACTTAACTATGTTTTTTATATATACATTTATGCATTTGGCAGACGCTTTTATCCATTCATTATATCCTTACTATTCATTACACTATACATTTGTTTCTAAGTATATGCAATTCTTGAAAGCCACTTGTCTTACCGACATAATGTCAAGTGATTAACAGCTTCAGGAACTATTGAGCTGGTATTCTAAAAGTTCAATGGCTTATTTCTCAAACAGTTTTCTAATTTGGCATTATTTGTGTCTGTATTGAACTAGTCAGCAGCACTGGGTGGAGCTGCTCATCTGGTGAATTTCAGCAGCACGGACACAGTGGCAGGTCTACTCATGGCACAGCGATACTATGGATGTCCTATGGCTGGATTCTCTATCCCTGCAGCAGAACACAGGTAAAGTACATATGTATAGATTGTTTTTAACGGACGCATGCGGCTGGCCCGATGTTAAAGGAGTAGTACACTTCAAAGTAAGCCCCCATTGACTTTCCATAGAAATTTTTATTCCTACTATGGAAAGTCATTGGGGGCTTATTTTAAAGTGAACTACTCCTTTAACATCCGGTCTGTGTTTGATTATAATAGAGCAATTTATTTTATATTGAATTTATAGTAATGTTTTTTGTATGTTAATTGTATTAAATTAAAACTACTCCACAGTTATTGATTCTTTGCAGAGGTCTACCGGAAGTGAAGTTTGGGCCACATAACGTTTGTTTATGTTGTTGCTGCTGAACTGTTTTTTTTAGCTTTGTTCTGTTGTCATTCAAAAGTCATGACCTCATAAGTCATGACCAACAATTTGTTTCATTAAGGGTTGGTGTGCATGGTTATGAAGCAGAGAAAATTGTTAGGGAAAAACGTGCTTGCAAGCTGCAATTTGTAACATTTTTAGGTTAAAAATAGACAATTACTTTTAAGCAAGTAAATAAAAAATCAGTTTTTAGAACGTTCTCCCTATGTTACCCTGTTTTACAACAGTAAGCTTATAATGATTCATACAGCAAGTTGAGCTGTCAGATTGACATCATTTGACATCAGCCCACGTAAAGAATAGTACATACATAAACCTGCAGTTTGTGAGGGATAATCCATGGTTAGCTGTGCATTAAAGGAACTACCTGTGCATTAAACGATGGAATAGAATTGATTCTGATTGGCCAATAGGGTTTATACTTCCGATAACAACTGACTGCCTGTACATTATCCCTTTCTTAATGTACACCCTCAAGGCAATCAGAATCGAACATTCAGACAGACCATGTTATAATATGTTTGAAACAGAGATGGCAGTAGAGAGTCAAATTACAAATCGCAGTTTTAAAGGTCCAGTGTATAAAATTTAGGGGCATGTAGTGGTGAGGTTGCGAATTGCAACCAACAGCTCACTCCACTCCTCCCTCTTAAAGCACTACGGAAGCTGACACACATAAAGATGTAATCACATTTTCGCGAAACACGCTCTGTAGAGCAGTTTGTCCGTATGTAGTTATGTATATAATATTTCTGTCAATAGATCCTCCAAACAATTACACACAGCATCTTTAAATATTTGGCTTAAGATACGTGAAGATGTCTTGAAAAAAGAATATTGTTTATTTTGTAATTTGCTGTAATTTTGTCAAACTATGTAAATTGTTTTCATTGTGCTTTTTTTTAATAAAAATGCTAACAGCTTCAACAAGACAAAGAGATGGTTAAAATATCATTTTTGACCACATAATCAAATATCTCCAACACAAATACATTATATACTGGTAAGGAGTGTGGTCATAAAACTAAGATGAGAAAGCCTTGAAAATCCATATTGATGCTGAACACCTGTTAATTTGCATTTGTTCTGTTGATTCGAATTAATTCTGTTAGTAGCTGTGCGTGAAAACATCTCGCAGCTGTGGGCTCTTTTGTCTGCGCTGTCGAGTGCATTTCTCAATATAGCTCCGCACTCATTGTTTCAAGTCACATGGCTACCTCTGTGGTGTCATTTCATCCTTCTAACATTCAGACTAAGCTTTGCAACCATCACAACATTCCCGATTTCAATCAACCGGAATGTTCGACGAATCACTGCGAGCTTTTTATAGCTGTACGGCGAAAGAACCATTAGACACTGATGACTCATTACCAGCAAAACTCTCTTTGTAATTCTTGTTTACTGAAGTGAAATCAGTTTGAAGACATCATTGTACACCTGCAATCTAAATATAGCAGAGTGGGAGGGCCTTCCGGGTCACTGAGTAATCATGTAATTCTTGCTCAGATGTTCAGTTACACTGTTTTTGGTGTTTCCGTAGCACTATCATTTCCTGGGGCAGGAGCCGAGAGAAGGATGCATTCGAGTGTCTGCTGGACCAGTTTCCCAAAGGGCCTGTAGCTGTGGTTAGCGACAGCTATGACATTTTTAAGGCTTGTAAGCACATCTGGGGAGATAAGCTGAAAGAGAGAGTGATGGAGAGGAGTGAAGATTCTGCTCTCATTATACGGCCGGACTCTGGGGACCCCGCTGAGACCCTCATAGAGGTGTGTGTTTATTAACATAGCAGATGACTGTGTGAAGTCCGTGTTGTGAAATGCACTGTTTGCGTCAGACCTTAAAGCAGTTTTTGTGTCTTGAGTTAACTCTGGTTCCCAACCTCGTTCTTGGAGAACCCTAACAGCGCCCAGTCAATTTTTCTTTTCATACTCTGTGACAGCATATCTTTCAGATTAGCTAGTTTTTAGAATGTTAAAGTTTGTGAGTTTAGTGTGAATTCAAATTAGCTTTATACATTTATAATGTTTTTATCTGCCTTTTCACATTTTTCTCATTTGGCTCTCGTGCTTTTAGGTGATAAAGATTTTGGAAGAGTGCTTTGGTTGTTCTCAGAACTCGATGGGTTACAAGGTGCTCCCTTCATACCTGCGCATTATCCAGGGCGATGGGATTGATCTGAACTCGGTTGATGGGGTAAACTACACCTCAACTCAGTAAAGTTACATAGAGAGAGCAAAAAACACATTATTCACTATAATAATAAATGTTTGGTCCTGTGTGATGTACAGTGAGGTCCAAAAGACCATTTTAAGCCTGATGCTGCGTTCACACCAAATGCGAAGGCGTTCCTCACTCTTTATTACTTGCGGGAATGGAAAACAGTAGGTGTCAATAAGGTCTTCACAGGGATTCTCGCTCGAGTTGAAATTTTTCAACTTGCGTGGAAGACGCGAATGACACAGCATTAGACTTTTGGATCTGTTGACAGCAAATGCGAATTAAGCGGTTTGAGTGAGTAAATGACATACAAAGTCAATGCAAAGACGCAACTAGATGCAGCTTCACGCGGGGGCGACGCGAATGACGTGAATCGGGGTTGAAAATTTTCACGTCCGGATGCTTGAAGACAATCCCTGTCCCGCAATTTATTTCGTGCAAAAATAACGATCTATTCCCGCCAGTAATAAAGAACGAGGAACGCGATGCTTTGCGTTTGGTGTGAACACAGCATAAATGTTGTTTAGCTTCTATTTGCTTATAAACATTATTATGGTTATGGCAGGTAAGTAACTATCATACTCTGATCAGTGTTACTGTTTGTTTGGCTAGTACAGATTTTGGAGAAACTGAGCGATGAGGGATGGAGTGCAGAGAACGTGTTTTTCGGTTGCGGAAGCGCACTATTGCAGAAGATCAACAGAGACACGCTTAACTGCGCTTTCAAGTGTAGCTACGTGGAGATCAATGGCAAAGGCGTGAGTTGTTTTTTACCCTTCAAGTTTCAATTTGAAACTACAAAATGAATTGGAAAAGAAACCCATAAAACACTAACTTTTGTTTGCATAAACCTATAGCATGTATTTGTCTACTGTCATTACTGTGTTTGTATTTGTATAGATGGATGTCTATAAGCAACCAGTGACAGATCCGTCTAAAGGATCCAAGCGGGGTCGTCTCTCTCTGAGAAGAAACTCTGATGGATTGATAGAGACGGTGGAAAGAGGAGCAGGCAAACCAGAGGAGGTTAGATCACCTTTATCGATGTTCTATAACATCCTTTTTATGACCCATTAACACAGATTTGCCCCTGAGATGTTGTTATTAAGAATAATCCGTCCAATTATTTATACGATCTCTTTTCAGTTCTTTTTCAATATTTTAGGTGTATATTTATTTATTTAATTTATCAGGAGTATTCTGAAGAGAAATGTTGCTGGTTTTGATTGGTTCATGATCAATGTCATTAATGAAACCATCTTTACTTGTAGGACATGTTGGTGACTGTGTTTGAAAATGGGACCGTACTACAGGAGTACACTCTGGATGAGATCCGTAAAGCTGCTCAGCTTTGGGAAGAAGATGTGAGCCCTGCCCAGCACAATAAAGATGAAGGCACTACTCTGGAAATCCACCAGAAGCTCATAATGAATGGCGTGCATTAAGATCTATACTCAATGCACTCTGTTATCTACACTGCCCCCTACAGACCAACCACTGACCTATTCCACACAACACTTAATGGTTCTCAGTAAAGAACCATTACGTTCTTTACTCAGTAAAGTTCTCAGTTTAGGCATTTGTAGATCACTTTGTTGACAGTATATTTAAAATTATATATAAAATCTGACCTTTAAACTTTTGTGGCAACCCATAAAGTTTGGATGCCAAGGTTTTTTAATTTTACCATGATTAATTTCTAATTAATATTCAATGCCAAATATCTGTAATGGTGCTCTTACCATAGGCATGTGTTTTAGGAGTAGGCTGATGACAGGGTTTGAGAGAGTTTGTGTTCAGTAGATTTTTCATGTTGTTAATCTATCACCCTGGTGGTACATTGATAAATTAAGGAAACTTAATTTGAGGTGATCTAATGACCAACTCTGGGTTTCTGTACCAACAGTTATGCACATGATACTGACCTCTAATCAGTAGGTCCATATAAAGTACACTACAACTGTTATAAATGCATACATGGACTATTTTATTTAGAAACACTTTTTGGAGGTTTTGGGGTTTGTGGAATGTCTTTAAATATATTTTCTATAGTTTTTGAAGTACACATAAATTTCATCACAGGTTCCCGTAATGCAATACATTGAAGCATTTTGTCCAGCACAGATTTAGTTTTTAGCCACTTTCACTGATACAGAATTCAAGATTAGTGTCTTGGTGTTACGTAGCTTACATTGAGGTTGCTTTCGTAACATTTTTTTTTTTGTTAGTAAAGACACATTTCTTTTCAGCATATTAATGAAACAGCAAATTGATCTTGTAATTGCCATAATATTGTACCTGGAGTGAATGCTCCATAGACAGCGTAATTGAAAGCGTTTTTTGGAGAATTGGTTAGAGATTTTTATTAAGTTGGTTTTAGACTTCCATCTATGGTGCACAGAATACACAGCGGATGCTTTCAGTATTCTGTCTCCATACAGCTGCTGATGGTGCCTTACGAAACCACTCTGACCTCAGTGCTGGTCTCTGTCTCTCTTTTCTTATTTTCATTTTCACACTTAATATTGACCCCCCTAGTAGTTTCTCTCATCTGCCTTCTCTATTCACATTCTGTGACTCATGAATGACTGTTCGGGGCTTTGCTATTTTTTCAGTTTGCCTTCTGTTTTTCTTGTAAAGCTTCAGTTATGTTTGACACCTGTATGCTAAAGCCGAGTGAGATGTGCAGTGGGTTTAAACACATTGTATGTTGATTGTCTGAATATCTGAATAGAGATTGAGCCTACCTCTTTTATTAATACAGTGTAATATGAAGAAATTGTCATTACACTTTGAGTAAATAGCATATATTCTGTTGTGTAAATACTTTTAATGGTAGTGTGAATGAGTGAGATTTTAGCATTCTTGTTGCTTTTTTATTTTACAAAAGTGATATTTTGTATGACAAAAAGACAAGAAAAAAATAAATGTAGCTTGAACTTTCTAGTTCTAATTTTTAAGATGTCATAGCCTACTTTCTATTAATAGTATGTTTAAAGGAATGTCTAGTAGTGGGTATTTAAAGTTTCACAAATAAGAAAGATGGGTTTGTTCAGTTTACCACGTGCAGCATGTGTGTGTAATGCAATTTTGTCCCATAACAAAGCAGGCACATTTTTTCTATTTAAACGACAACACAAGGCATGATTTGTGTGTTGAAGATGGCCCTTGCCTTTTCTATTGGATTAAAAAATATTTGTAGAGAATGTTTATTTTAATGTATTTAAAATATATATTTAGTCCGTCAAACTTGGGTTTCATAGAAAGTATACCTTAAGGTATTCAAATAACCTTTATTTCGTTTTATTGTAATAGTCCTTTTTAATTAAGATTCATTCATAAAAAAGCTTTTATGAGATCGTGTAAGGAAAGAGTGCCCTCTATTGAAAATTGTAAAAAGTGCACCTACAATTTCTCTGAAACACGACTAATCAATCTGTAACGTATATCTATTATATTGCATTGGGCAACTTTATGGGGACATATATTGGGGTTTATACTTACCTTGCAAGTGGCGTTTTGTTCATATCATTATGGCATTTTTAAATGTCAAACTTTCCAGTCAGCTATTTCAGGGCTAATGATTCAGCCAAGCATTTGTAATGGAAGTTATGCGTGTCACCTGCAAACAAGTGATGCATACCAAAATGCAAGCTATTTCAACACAGTTCAGTCACTTGGCTACGGTAATAAAGCAAGGATTGCTCAATGCCAGTCTGAAGTATTTTAAATCAAATCAAAGAGCACATGTCACGTAAGAAAGCATCTTCAAAGTATTTGCTAATTGGCTAACATTGTCGCAGCTAGGCCGCTTTGCGCTCATTGGATTAGTTGCTAAGCAACCTGTTTGCTAAGCGTGTTGTCATGGATTCAAATGTTGCGGATGCCCTCCAAAATGGTCTGCTGACCACTGATAACACGGTGAGGGCGGAAGTAACGCAAGAACTCGGTATGATCGTGTCACACTTCTCTGACATTTGCAATTGTTTAAATGTCATCTGCGCGATTGTTTGCATCTTTTCTTTAGATATTCAATCACTATAGACGATTATGTGGACACATACATTACATTACATTAATTCATTTGGCAGACGCTTTTATCCAAAGCGATTTATAAGTAGGAGAGCATATGCACATTTTGTCAACACGCTAAACAGTACCGTTAGTTTACAAGGCCATGCTACTGGGAGGATTAAAGCTGGAGTAAGCAAAGGAGAGAATGAACAACAAGGTTTTTTTATATACACAAGACAGACAGTATTGGTTAGTCAAATAAATGCGGAACAGGTATGTGGACATGTTCCGAACAACAGTCAATTTCAGTGATTGTGTTTTCATGATTATCTGCGTCTGCTCCTTATTTGCGCTCACTTTAGCCTCGCACTGCTAATGTTAATCCTGATTATTTCCACTAGATTATTGGTGCAGAATAAGAGAAGGGATGCATTTACCCCTCAAAATTCCACAATCTCACTTTTTTGTCTTTACGTTTAAGCGTATTTTACTTTGTGTTGTCGTAAAAGCGTGATAATTGGTTTGGCAGCCTGGTGTGAAAATGGGGCTGAAATGAACATTAACGGTACATTTGCACCAGTAGCATTTATATAGATGGTTGTCAAAAAAAATCTGAAATTCAGAACAGGAAGTGCCTATTCAAAAACAGCCAGAGGCTGGAGTTAAGACATAAGCGCTACAAAGTAGCCTAATTCACTCTCAGTTTAAATGTACTAAAAGTCAAAACAATAAGTAACAATCAAAAGTAGAGTAACCAGAAGATTTTCTCTGCTGTGAAGAAACTTATAATTTATTTTTCCTCACTTATTTTCTGTTTTGTTCCTTTTTTATTTATTTTTTTCTGAGTAGATTGTACATGTTGCACTTAATTTTAGAGTTTCATTTAGCACAGTTATCATATTAAGCTGAATATATAATAGTTAAAGTCCCAGTGAAATAAAAAATTACTATGCCTATTTTTTCATGAAATATTGCAGCGTTTATTGTAAATAGTTTATCAATGTGGGTCATTCTCGTTCTCTCTAAAATTCGTGTGAACTTTCCTGTAGCGCAGTGGTTAGAGCATGGCTCTAGCAACGCCAAGGTCGTGGGTTTGAGGGATTGCACATACTTAGAAACAAATGTATAGTATAATGCAATGTAAGTCAGATAAAAGCGTCTGCCAAATGCATAAATATAAATGTAATAATCTTCAGTTAAAATCTGAAAATGCACTTCCGTCCTGTAGTGACAATCCATCTTAAATGAGGTATGTTAGACGGCTTGGGCGGAGCATCCGTTAACTCCTCCCCTTCAACTGTCAAGCTGTGTCTCAAATTGCACACTTGAACTATACATTCAAACATGTATTGTATGAATTTTAGAAGTGTAGTATCATCCCAAATGGAATACTAAACGGTTTTATTCTAACCGGAAGTATAACGGTTTCCCAGACGAGCGCAAATGACGTCAATCGCACGGCACAATGTGTGTGAATAAAAATCTACTTGTACATTGGACAATTTATGTTTTCATCTGTTTTGACCAGCAATACTCTAGTCATCATCAGATTGAAGCTATCACTCTGTAGGAGAGTTTTGCTCGAGCAGCGTCCGATAGCCACGCCTCCCTTTTGCTACGTAAGCGAAACTGTGACCGTTGAGTGCGTTAAGTGTCCCCAGTTCCACACTTCATATTTTCGGTTGAAAAAGTGCATCATCCTGGTACTTAAAATGCACTTATTTTTTGAGGATTTTCAATGTGAACGCACTACTCACACTATTTATACTACAAAATGGCGTAGAATAGTGCATAAGTGCGCGATTTGGGACGCACCTTCAGTCTGCTGCCAATTCCATTTTAAAATGCAACGGCTGTTTTTGTCCAATCAAATAGCAGAGAAAGACGAAAGCCACGCCCACTATTTTTCTAATTCGAAATTCCATTTCGTTCGGAAATGCCTCAAAATACGGAAGTAAAAACGGTCGCAACTTCCTGTTCAGGGGGACTTTAAAATGAAAATTCTGTCATCATTTACTCACCATCTTGTCAGTTCAAACCCTTATGACTTACTTTTATCTGCAGAACACAAAAGAAGATATTTTGAAGAATGTTAGTAACCAAAAACCATTAGAACCCATTGACTTCTATTGTATAGACAATACACCAATGCAAGTCAATGGGTATTGGGTACCAAAGTTTTTTGTTACCGACATTCTTCAAAATATTTTCTTTTGTGTTGTGCAGAAGAAAGAAAGTCATACAGGATTGGAATGACAAGAGGGTGAGTAAATGATGACAGAATTTTCCATTTTTGGGTGAACTATTACTTTACATGGCATGGCATACAAATCATTTAAATATATATATCTTACGCCAACATTTATTCTTATTTGATCATTCATTTTTTTACAGTGTATTTGCATCTATACACAACCACGGCAATATAAGAACTATTAAAACTACAGCAAAAGGTGAAAACCCTCAGGTGCATTTCATCTGCATGCATACTGAACCAATTTTACAGTGCACAGCAAAATCGCAAGTGTTAAAAAGGACAAATTAACACTAAAAAGTGTATATATAATCCACACTATCGAAGTGTGGATTATATGTACTGTACACTGTGGGAGTTAATTTGACCTTTTTTAACACTGCTGATTTTGCTGTGTGGGAGTTTTAAGTTGATTCAACATGGCAACTGCTGGCGCAACTGGAGGATGTGATCCAGCCATTTTGTAATTGTTCTGAGAGCTGTGCTCTGCCTCTCAGACTCTCAATGCACGTTAAATGACTGTCTTAGTTGCCACCGCCGTAAATCCTTGGCGAACACGCAGCAGTGTGAAATAGAATGGTGTTGAATGTTCCCCAGGTCGCTCAATCAGGCATGTTCATTCCCAGGGCTTGTGTCTGTTCTATTGTGCAGAGATTTCTCCAGATGCCAGTCAGGCCACATCTGGCCTCTTCCCAGGCACAGAAATTAGGACTGACGACGAGTGGCAAGGTGCCACCACACATTCAGATTTCATTCTGCTGAACCTGAGGCAGTATGGCGGTGTAATAAAGTGGTATTGCATAACGCAATGTGCATGTCACTGTATCACACAGGTGCTTCAAATGATTGCACTGTATGCTGTTGTTAGTAAATTAATGGTTGTCTATTAGGCAGATGCTTTTACCCGCGTATGTAAAGTATATATGTGATCTGTTTGCATGTTCCCTGTGAATCCATCTAATTATCTTGGCATTGCCAGCATCATGTTCTACCAGCCAACTAAGCTACAGGAGCACTGAAATTAACATCAACATCTATTAAAAGTACAATTAGAGAAAATGTAATACTGCTGGAGATTACATCCATACTGAGCAACCACATGCAAGAAGTTATGTTCAATTACAGGTTTTTTTGGTTGGTAGCTTTCTTGTGTTGGTTTGTGTGACAACCATCCAACTGCCACCTAGTGTTAGCGGCTACTAAAAATGTCTCTAAATTGGTTTACGTTTACATTTATGCATTTGGCAGACATGTATGCACTTACATTGCATTATACTATACATTTGTTTCTGGGTATGTGCAATCCCTCAAACCCACGACCTTGGCGTTGCTAGAGCCATGCTCTAACCATTGCACTACAGGAAAGTAAAATTTGTTACACAATCAGCAGAAATAGAAAGTCTGATTTGTAAAAAAAAATGAGTTGTGGATGATGGAATCCTGTTCAGTTTACACTACCCATTTTGGCAGATCCTTTAAATGACATTTAATTTGGGTATTTAGCAGATGTTTTTATTCGAAGTGACTTAGAGTGAGGAAAACAATAAAGCGACTGACAAAAGAACCTAATATAATTAAATTGAATTATGAGATATTGTCAAACTCGGAAAATATGCATGCTTAATTTGAAAAGTTGCCTGTGTGAATACTGAACATGTTTGTTTAACCTTTGACACATAGGCCTGTATTAAATTGAATAATTATATATTGTCTAACACACCAAGATAGACTTTTTTGTGTGAGGGATATGCAGGGTTGTTATTCCGATATACCAAAGCAGCAAATTCCCTCTTTTTTCTGCAGGTGGTCTCTGCTGTCTCAGCCCAAGAGAGTCATGGGGTGCGATGAGTGTGGACACCTGGCTGTGTGATGTGGTCAGTGGTCACCTATAAAAAAAGATTTGTTTTGCTATAAGACAAAAACGATCCTTCCTCCCAAACAAAAACTATTATAGTGCTAAAATAAATTGCAATTAGGCTTCAATATCGTGCAAAACTGTCTCCGTGTAGCTCCAGAGCGTCTCTTATTTCCGAAAATTCTCATCTCTTTTCGTTCGAATTAGCGATTCATGCCGAAGGCTAACTGCTGTGTCAAGTGAAGGGACGATTCATTACGAAGACGCTCGGCTCTTTCCGTATGGAGGGGCGATCAGAGCCGATCCCGCACTTTCTGTGCCTGAACCCTGGCACATCACTCATTCAGCGTTGTTTTGGTCTTGACCTACTCTAGTCACCAGCGCAATTATCTCAAAAATGGAAACCGCTAACCAGGTAGGAATTAGTCCCCATTGTTTGCGCAATTAACAATATCAAACCGCAATGACGAGAAATGTTGAACATTTACATGCTGTTGCAAAACAGTCAAACTCTAATAAATGGCGTTCTTGATCACATTTATTTATATATTTATAGATTGTGTCACTCGGGACATTTCAAGTGCTTAAATTACCGTTGGGATTTATCCGTCTTTTGGAATGGGTAAGTGTGCGCAAAGCACGAGTTTTACCTTTCTCTGACTCTCTTTCTTTACTTTTCTCATTTGTCTCAATAAACTTGGTCCAGTTGGGCTATGTGTGAAGGAAAATGTGATCTTTATAATCTCTCGTGCGTTTTGAATAATTAAATGTGGCTCAGTCATATTTAGCCTATGAGACTCTTTGCGCATTTATACATAGGTTAAAGCAATTGGTGCATATTTAAGATTTGTTTAAGTGTGTCATTTTTATTAAACGTTTAAATGATGCATCATAAGTAAATGTATTAGATGTGTATTGTTCTTCACACTACTGACATTGGTGCAGTGCAAGCAATGTAAAGGAAGACAAGCATGCTTGCATAACGTGTCTTGATAAGTGTGTGAGTAACGGAACACCCTGTTTGCTGTATTAGGATCATTGAAACCTGTGTAGTAGTGACAGACTTTGTCAGTAATAGACCTGTGTAACAGCAACAAAGACTTACCCCCCCCCCCCATATAATTATAGGATGATTAAAGAAAAATTGTGAACGATATGAATGTTAACCCCTCAATGACTAAAGCAATTCAACATCCTTTCGATGGAGTCTGTATAGCCTAACTGTGCCTAAACAGTTAAGAGTGTATGGAGCATTTGTGTTTGACTTATACTTGATGTCACCGTAGCACTCTGACATAATCTAGTTGATGAGTCTCAGAACAAAAAGTATGTGATCTTTCCGGACATGTCCTGCTTCTGTCTACTGTATGCGTGGCTGTCTGTAAATCTTTTCTGGCCTGAGGCTTTACAGCTACATCTTAAAGATTGTATGCTTAGATTTCAAGCGATGCATATTGATTCACAGTTAGTTTTCTTTCTGCTACTAAATGGTAAATGACCGTACATTCAGTCACATTCAGCAAAGCTTTCAGGAAACCATTTTTCAAGTAAAATTATGTCATTGACACATGTAAAGACGTTTGTGGAGAGTACTTGAAATCGTTCAAGTTGTTGCACTGTACTTAACTGTATGTACAGCATGAGTCACCAACTATTAAGTTAAAACCTGCTTGGCTGCTGGACTCTCCAATGTCAAGATTCCTATGTTCTGACATGTACAGATTGGCTTTCTGATGAAATTTTTACATCTCTTGTATAGAATTGAAAATAGAATAAAACAGAGTAGAGGTTTGGTAGCATAAATGTATGCAACTACTAAGCTTGTCAGTGGATGTTAGTAGTAGTAGCAGTCCTATAAAAAAATACACAGTCAAAAGCTCAAATGCTCTTCCAGACCCCTTTTCTATTTTCAGAATTTATAAGCAGGTGAAAAATAAGCGACTCCAAACAACAAGCACAAATGGCTCTAAGCTATGCAAATGTGGAGCAGGCATAAGTGGCAATGCCATTTTGGATAATTATTGCAATTGAATGCTGAGGAATAGGAGGAAAGCTATGCATCTTCTCCTGAGGAAATGTATCTCCCCGCTCTCCATTTGAAGTGTCCTCTGCAAAAACGAGAAGCTTATCACCGGGGAAACACGCAATCTTAATCACTTTTGGTCACACAGAGGCTTTTCTCTCTCTCTCTCTCTCTCTCTCTCTCTCTCTCTCTCTCTCTCTCTCTCT